>NW_023998455.1:366241-369005 GCF_014805625.2 Glossina fuscipes | reverse complement strand
TATATTTGGAGAATTTGTTTCTTTCTTTTCCTACATTTTATATTTAACGCTATCTGTCAGTACACGGGGAAGATATGTGGTGTATCGCTTTCCTATCATTAAACGCAGACAGGCGGGCGGATATGACTTAAGCAAATAGAATTTTTCGGTTAATTGAAAACTTAAATCTTACGAATACATATGTATATATTATGTACATTTCTAACTGCACAAACAAATTGTACCGAGTTTTTTTTTTTTTATTTCCTTCAACAAAAAATAAAAAGAAATTAAAAGAAATAAAATCGACAAAGATCTAAATTTATTTTTTTAAAACAAAATTTTTAATAAAAATAAAAAAAACTTTGAAATAAAAAAACTACATATAAGAAACATAATAAAAAAGAAATTCTTTCATTTTCTTTAAAGTAATATTTGATTTTATCTACCAGCACTTGAAAAATTATTAAAAAATAAAATTTTTCAAAATTCATGCAAATAGGGATAACAACGGAAAACAAAAAATTTTATTTTAATATATACAGGAATAGAAAACAACCGAAGTCAACCATCTTAGTAGCTATTGCCCGTCCTACTTTTGGTCCAAAATTTTTTTCTTTGATCTAAATAAGGTATAATAATAATAATAAATAATTTCATACTTGATTATATTTATGCTTATATACTAAACCTTCAGAGGAACAAGGATTTTTGTGGTTTTGTTTATATACAAAATCTGCCTTAAATTAAATTTGAAAAAAGACTTTTTTTATCCAGTTGTAAGCCGAACACGAGTTATAATTTCTGGTTTTACATATCTAAATACCTTGTGTCAAAGCAGTGACGAACCTAAACTTTGTAGAATTATGATTTAAAAAGCTTTCCCTCCAAGTTGATTCATTTTATATATAAACGATCTTTACTGAAAAGTCTTGCTTTGTCTGCTTGTTGTGTATATGAATAAATGTAAGCTAAGCCCTTGTCATATATATTTTGGAAAAACTCTTCAAAAAATTTCTGTCAATGTTCGCTAGAAAAAGTTTATTTGTTAAACGCTTGATGTCAAAAAAAATTTTTTTAAAACAAATTAATAATAATAACTAATATTTATAATAATTTTATTTGAGTACATCTATTATTTCAAGAATTTACTTTAGTAAATGTTTATAAAAAAATCTTACTTCTGAGTGGTAAAACGAAAACTGAATTATCCAATTATTTCCTTCAAAAATTAAAACTTATATGTAAAGAATATATAGATACAAGATAATAAAGCAAAAATTTCGTTAAAAGAATGTATATACAAGATAATAAAGCAAAAATTTCGTTAAAAGAATGGTTTATTAAAAGATATTAGTAACGATTATCTCAAAATCCCTTATTTTACTTACTATTTATCTTATAATAATATTACTATTTAACTTATAATACATAAAAATTAAATATAAATAAAATGACAAATAAATAAGGTAAGTAAAAAAATAAATATAATAATAAAAATAAAAGTAGTTAGAACATCACATATAGGGTACAAAAACAAAATAATAAACAAAAATATATTTAAGAAAATTTTTAGAAAAAAAAGTGTGAAAAGTACTAGTGACGATTCTTTAAAATTCCCTTAGTTTACTTATTATTTAACTTGTAACAATAATGAAAATTTCTACAAAAAATTAATGCGAGTAGCATTAGCAACGATTCCTTAAAATTTTCTTAGTTTACTTATAACAATAATGAAAATTTCTGCAAAAAACAAATGTCAAAAGCCTTAGTGAAGACTCTTTAAAATTCCCTTATTATTTAACTTGTAACAATAACGCATAAAAAGAAAATCGGATAAGAATTCTTAAAAAAATCTCTTACTTTACTTATTTAACTTATAATAATAATCAACATGCATAATATGGACATGTATAAAATGTAAATGTGTTTACTTTAATTCTAATTTGTTAAGAAATTTTTTTTGAAAAGCTCCTAAAGCTAAAAGTTTGATCGAAGTCTAACTAATTTTGAATTATTAAAAAAATTGTTCACGTAAGGAAATAAGCAAATAATAAATGAATGAAACTAGTTTACTAGGCGTATGATTGCTCTTGATAGGCACAACTAAATTTCTTTTCAAATTTACATACACAAAGTTACGTACAGGTCGTATGATCAACAATTTCATAGATATTTTTTTGTAATATGTGTGTGTGTGTGTGTGCAAGCATAAGTCTTTAAGTCTCGTTTGTAAAATTTTTGAAAGTCTTTATCGTTAAATCACCAAGAAATGCTAAGTGAAAGGAAGATCTTTAAAATGTTTACATTCACACAGATATGCTGAGATCAGAAGCTTTTAATATCCTTTCGATTCATTTCATGAAATACATTAAAATGCACGAGAGAGAGACATTGAGATTGTGTTTAATTCTCTTTTGAAAAATTGCTTTAAACATTTCTTGCCTATGACGTATGATTAACATTTATTCTTTTTTAACATGAAGTTGTTATTGGTTTTGTCATCAAAAAGCACTTTACCATCGCATTAAGAGTTAAATAAATTCATTTAAAATTAATATAACGATGTAATTTTTTTATTTTAAATTATTTATTTATTTGTATTTATATATTTGTGATTAAAATTATTTTTTTTATTTGAACCTTATTCCTTAATGTCTAAGTCGGATACACTTGGAAATTTTACTAAAAATTTATTGGAATTTTTTTTTTTTTTAAGCATTTACCATAAGCGCGCGAAATTTGTTTTGTCAGATTTTCTTTCTCTTTTAAGTTTTGCTTTTTT
>NW_023998455.1:363688-366141 GCF_014805625.2 Glossina fuscipes | reverse complement strand
TTTTTTTTTTTTTTAAATTCAATTTTCAAATATTTTTGTTACTACTTTGGAAATTAAATTTTTTCAAATTATATGAAATTTTTTTATTTATTTATGCAATTTTTTTTTTTTTTTTTAAATTTTTAATTCAATCAATTAAAATTCACACATACGCTTAAGTATTACCACGTCAAACACAACAGTCTTAACGTAAGACTTAAACAAGACTAAAATATAAGTCGTTTAAATTATAGAACATATACAAGCATCTTCTCGCAAGACATGAATCGTAAAGTCGAGTAGCACTCAATAAATATTGTAAGAAAAGTTTTTAAAATATTTTTCTTTTTATTATTACAAAAGATTTGTTTTTATTTATATATACATATATATATATATATATATAAATATTTAATGATTATCTGCTAGTGAGAGTTATAAGTAGAAAATTTTCTCAAAGGATACAGAGAAAAAGAGAGAGAGAGAGAGAGAGCCTAAGATGTAAGTTTAGGATTTAATCCCCTACAAGTTTAAGTTCTATTTCTACACTTACGGTAATTGTTTATAATAAAAGAGATTTTTCGTATGATTCTCTTCTTGTTGTTGTTGCCATTTATAATCTTTGAGTTAAAATTTGTATAAGTAAGTAAAAATGGCAGAAATATTTATCTAAACATATACCAGCGACTGCTTAAGCTTAGTGCTTACCTATAACTATACACAACCATAAAATTACATGTACATATATATAAAAGAGGGAAAGAAGTGAAAAAAAAGACAAAAATTATCTACTACAACCACAAGTACAATGTATGCTCATAAAATTTTCGCCACAAAATCTTTACTTACTCCTACATATACGTGCATACATATATAAATATATATAAATATATATGTACATACATATACACAGACATATTCATTTATCTGTATTAAATAGTTAAGATTTTAAGACAAGTAATGAGTGCATGAAATTCTCTTTTTTAGTAAGTCAAAGATTTCTAAGTAACTAATACGGCAGAGCGTATATACCGGAAAGAGAGCGAGCGAGAGAGAAAGAATAGAAAGAGAGTTGCAAGAACAAGAAGAGCAGATAAAGAGCGAGCGAGGAAGAAACAATGGTAGAGGAATAGAGAGAAAGGGAGAGAGAGAGATAGAGATGGAGAATTATTACATTGCAAGTCTTTCTTAATTTAGAAAACCCAAAGGCAACCCACGAGTATTAGGAACAGAACATATCTTTTGCTTGGGATAACCAGTAAAGGGGGGGAAAGAGAGAAAACGAGAGAAGAATATATAAGTGTAAGCGGGAATAAACATCTATTACAAGAGGTATATCATAGAAGAGAAATTTTTCTTTACTTATCTAATGAATTTCTTACCAGGACAAAAAAAAAAACAATAGATGAACTCTGGAGTCAAATTTTAGACATTTTTGTTGAAAGGAAAGAACAAAAAAGACAAAAAAAGCTATTGCTTGTAGTCGTTTACATCTTGACAGTTGTACGTTTTATTGTTGTTGCTGTAGTAGTTGATTTCGTTGCTGACATTGCTTCTGGTACGCGTTTGATTTAGTAAAGAAAAGCACTTCATATTTTTTGTTGTTGCCGTTTTTTTTCAAATTTACATAAATTTCTTTTAAAATTTTTGTTCTAAAATTTTAATAGTTAAGCGGAGAAGTAACAAAAACCCGGTTTTGATTAAACTTTCTTTTGTTTTTTTTTTTTTTTTGCACTTATGAAGAAAATGAGTAAAAAACAAATTTAAAGAATTTCGAGAAAAAATTTGAAAACACGAAAGAAACTCAAATTAGAAGAACAAATTATAAAAAAAAAAAAGAAAATTTTTTTTTTGTATTGTTACTAAAAAATGTTGTTTGAATTTTTTTTTTTTTTTGTTTATTTTCCGATTTAGAATTTGTTACTAAATTTTTTCCTTTCTCTTTTTTTTTTGGATTTGTTTGTTGTTGCTGTTGTTGTTTTTGTTGTTGTTTTTTGGAGAGAGAAAAAATCCGAAAATAAAAATTTTTATGTAACGTTAACGTTGATGTTAAGTTTTGTACTAATCGCTGGGTAAATGGCAAAAAAATCAGTTGGTGGCGCGCGCGTTAGCATGTAGGCCGCGCAAAATCGCTAAAACAAATCATCATTCAACACCATCACCATTAACATAACATAACATAACACAACAGAAAAAAAAAAGGGAAAAAGGGAAGCGCAATGACAACAACAGCAGCAAAAACCATTTAAGGCATATACAGGAAAAGGCCGAGTTTAGCTGCAAAATGCAAAACAAACATCGAGAACGCGAAAAAATTCACGTTTAACTATGGCGAAGGCCTCTACAGCCAGACTAGGCCTATCTATGGTTGCGGCAATAGAACCAAACCAAACCATGAGCATAAAGCCGTTAAAGTTAGAGTAAGCAGGGAAAGAAATGTTTTTTATATTTTTTGTTGCTTTTGTTTTTTTTTG
>NW_023998455.1:337682-363588 GCF_014805625.2 Glossina fuscipes | reverse complement strand
TATGTGGAGTTTTACTTAGGCGACTCACCCTAAACGAAGGATACTGTGACTTTTTGAGTATATCGATGATAGAGTTATGCCAAAAGTGTTAGAATTCTAACACAGCAAACTAAATTTTACTCATACTAATGCAGAATGTATGTTACATAGGTATGCTTGTGCACGTATGTGCATAGGCATGATGGGGTATCCGGTCGGGCAATGACATAACTCCATATACTGCAAAAGTTATTCAATCGAAGCTAAATAAATTCATATTCCTGCTCTCTTGATGCTCCGTTTGGAACCTCTCTGGCATGTATTTGAAATTTTTGCAAGTATATAACGGTGAAACTCTCAAACGGTAATGCGCACTTTCAAATGCTCATCGCACACTCACTAACACTAAAATACTCGTTTCTAAAGGGGCGGTTTTTTCTTTTTGCCTGTTTTTTTCTTCTTTTTTTTTGTTTTTATCCCGAATTCAAACTCGACGTTTTCCGCTTCTGTTTAGAAAAACACTCAAACATGATTTCTATCGCAATGTTTAGATACTTACGAGTACGTTTTCAATTTATTTTATTAAGAAGGAAAATTTAGAATATTCCGTTTGAGTTGGAAAATGTACACTTTTTTGTTTTTTTTTTTTTTCTTTTTTATTTTTCCCATCACAACGATCTCTTTGAGTCATCAAGTTAAGAAGGAGTTATACTGGATTTCTCCGCTTTGTCATGCATTTTTCTTAAGTTTAAAGTTTTTATTATATTTATATAAAATGAAAGAAAAAAAGTACCGAAAAAAAGGACAAGAAAAGAATGTGCACGTGGCATGTCGTTAGTCTAACAAGTGTCAGTTTTTTATTTATTTATCTACAGTGCTTTATTTTCTTTCTTTTCTTTTTTTTATCTAACTTTTATCCGTCGGCATATGTTGTATTCACTAAGAGTCGCTTTGATTCCACAAAAAAAAAAGAAAAGTATGTAAACAGTTGCAAGAATATGGGGAATATTTTTGGTATGCCAAGGAAGATATAGATTGCGATTCTTGTACTTTGTCAGCAAAGGCTTGTAAAATTGAAATCAGTGCAAGCAAAACATATTTCTTCTCAAATATCTCAAAAAAATAATCATGTTAGTCCAACACCGTGCAAAAACATATACCGTGTAATAATGAAACTAGCTGTGTGACGTTTGTATTGGGTTCTTTGTAATTTGACGACATAGATATTGTACTTCTATAGTTGTATATATCCCGAATATTAACCTAAAGACCGTGTAAAGGAAGCTAGCCCATGTAAATATAGAATTAAGAATAGAGTGGAGGCCTTTATATCGGCTACTAAGTGTACACATATGATTTGCGCATGAATCGAATTCCAACTACATACATTTGTCTGTTCGTCACCTAAAACGTTTGCTACAAAGTAAAAAGAGATTTCATAGATAAACCAATTCTGGCGTCCTTTTCCTTGTCCCCTTGGCAGGGCTTTCTTCTTGAAGAAGCTATCGAAAGTCGTTTGCTCATGGACTTCTTTATTATGTAGTTAGCTTCTACTCGAATCCATCCAAATTTGCCTACGTTTGTGGTACGCTGAAAGGATCGAAGACGTAATAGTCTGACTGAGTGCACAATACTATTTCTTGGGTTTTGAAAATCTATAAAACAAAATTGGGCGGCTATTCAGGGTGTATCGATAATCCGAAGGCTACAATGCTACAATGGCTAACATTGATAACTAAAAAGTTTTATAATTCCCAACCTTCCTTATCTGGCCCTCCTAAGAAATTTCTCAATTTGTTTCTCTTAATCCTTAGTGCACGACCAAATCTAGAAAAAAGAAGCAACTTTTTTAATAATTTTTATAGATTAATTTTATATTATAGTAATGTAATTAGAAAAGGCTTAAAATGGAATTTCTTTGTATCATTTAACATACTAAACGATACGATATATAACGTCCGGCTGTCTCTGATGGACGTATAATCTTCACCACTTGGCCTCGTTTTAGTCCAAAATATCTAGCCACTGGATCACCGGCCTGTATACGCATTAACATATTTTCTTTAAGTTTATAACGGGCTAGCAATTCCTGCTTTTCCTCTGGAGTCATAACAACATGTTCGGGAACCAATTCATGCTCTGTTATGTTAATAAGTAATTCCGATTCCAAAAACTGTTCCAATATATATTTCGGTGCCATGTCCACAAGGCTTTGTTTAGCGGATGGCGTCATGCCGGCTTGCACAACTACGATGGCACGATGGATGTTCTCTTCCTGCATGCGCGTGCAGTATGTTTTAATGGTTTTAATACCGATTTTTGGCTCATCCGGAAAGAATACAAACATTTGATCGGTGGGATCATCGTTATGAGCAACCAAAACAATTAGATCTGATCGTGCTGGCCTTTTTTCACTTGGCTTATCACCGAACATTTCTTTGAATTGTTCAAGCGTCTGATCTAACTCATCTTGGGTTACTAAGTAACCGCGATCATGACTTAACTGCATAATAGTTTTACGTATTCGCCACAATTTATACGTTTCAGCCTCATCATCCATTTTTCCTCAAATAAATTAATGCGGCTTTGGCTTCAAATAGATTTTCAATAAACTTTTCTAAAAATTTGTTCAATATTCCTGAAATTGTTCACGCGTTCTTGAAAGATAACAAAACAATGTGTATGCGGCAAACGAAAAATTTACCATATGGCAGAAGGTTTCGTTTACCTGCCTGTGATCTGGTTTAATAAATGTGCCTTTTTGACACATCCCAGCTAATGTTAAGTTATTAATTTGCTGAATAGCAGAAGAAGAGGAAGAAGAAATGTGCTCACTTACCCATATAAGCTAATACAAAATAACTAAAGGTCACCACATAATACTTGCGTTATGCGTTGATCTCAGTAATGCAAACCACTTAACTCTTCTCTGCATTCCTAAAGCAATATCATAGGATTAGCGTTAGTTACATAAATGTTTGTGAAGGGGACGGGATTGTCTTAGTCAATAAAGGCCCAGACTATTGCTTATTGTGTTTATTTCGCACGCCATCGGATTTACTTAAGCTTATATTTGCAAGCAGAGATGTTAAATAATAGAGATAGTTGTCTTCCGCCTGTTAGTTGTTGAGTTGTTAAAATAGCAAAATTTGTAAATAACTTGAAACTATAGATTGGCCAACAAAATTTGGATTATCTGTGTTCATATACACAGTAACAGCTCCTTAAGGAATCGTAAGATAATATAACTTTGGTTTTTAATAGTAAATGACGACTTATTTAATCAATGGCAATGGCAAGTGT
The DNA here is from genome assembly GCF_014805625.2 of Glossina fuscipes. Taxonomy (NCBI): domain Eukaryota; kingdom Metazoa; phylum Arthropoda; class Insecta; order Diptera; family Glossinidae; genus Glossina; species Glossina fuscipes. Next base: position 360,306 of record NW_023998455.1, on the reverse strand, counting down.
GCTTCGCGATAATTACTTTTGAACTTAAAGATAAGGCTTCGTAAAGGAGAAATTGCGAAACGATGCCAAGAAACTCTTGATAATTTGAAGAAATAACGCATAATGCGAAATGTATTCTCTATCTTCAGTTGTCTTTAATTTTCTTTAACGGAAGACCACGTTAAAATTTTTGCATTCTTCTTTAGGAAGGGCAGGTTGATATACAACTTTCCTACGAACATGGAAAGGCAAGAGATAGTATAAGTATTCTTGGCTTTCCTTCAAACTTTCTGCTTAACTCAAAGCACTACAGTAGTAAAAACAAAATAGTAAAATATAGAATAGAAAGTAGGAAAGGTTAAAACATATCTGTTCTAATAAATCAAACCACTGCTCTCGCTTTTCCTTATTTCAAGAGTAATCTCGCTATGCGGTATCTTTGAGTCATTTCTGAATATTGCACTTAAGTCTTTTGATTATCTCATATTGCATTTTCAAAATATATGCGGCCTGCCTGTACTACTTTATGTTTATATAGACCTTGTTCGGATATATAAATGAATTTAAACTATAAACGAAACCAATTAATTCTTTTTAGAAATCTTCTAAGTAACTGATAGTCAAATCGCCGTTTAATTCGTTATAAAAAGGAGTTCCTTCCCTCAAGTAGCCCTTTCGAAACAATCAAGATTACAATTCCCTTTAAGGGGTAGTTCCATAAATTCGTGCAGAGATATCTGATTGATAGCAATTCCCGATTTTCCAAATTGTGTAAAGCAAAAAAGGGAATTGATTATTATTGGGGGTATATTCGCTGTTTGCGGTCACCAATTGCTAGAGAACTACGTTTTGCTCAAAATCAAACCCACGCCAAGAAAGACAGATGACTGTGAATTTTTAAGAAAAACCCTTTTTTTCACAGACTTAAGCTTCTAAAACCTGGATGCAATAAGTACTTTTTTTCTATTCCAAGAAAATGTTTTTAAAAAACTCTTTTCTGCGTGCGTACCTCCCTAAAATATCGAAGTGAATTTATGTTTTCGTTTAAAGGGGAGCACAGAAAAAGAAAGGCAAGCGATATCCATAGCTAAAGTAGCTTCAAAAACTCGAAGCCAAACTTGTAAATTTTTGGCACAACCTCTAATCATGAAGAAATTGCTCTCAGTCTCACATCTATTCACAGTCCGTTTCAATGAAAATCCGATAAGAATATTCTTATTTGGAAAGGCTTTTAAACGAATATAAGCACTCTTTAAACACGACTATTAGTGTCACTTAGAACATTACGATACAAGTAGACAAGGTGTCAGCCTATAATATCCCAAAAAGAAGTTAAACGGCAAAGGCAACCTTTTCTGCGATGCTTGACAAAAAAGCAAGGTATTTTCTGGAAACGATTCCAGAAGATTCAAAACAGGTACTAAACCACTACAACAAAAAAAATCATCCCAAATTTACTTACTTTTGCGGAAACTATGCAAGCCGTTAGTTTTATCACTCCGAAATAAAGCATAGATGTAACGTTTAAGAAAAAAATGGAAAAAACAGTAAAAACTTATTCTTTGGTTTAACGATAAACGACAGCCGAGTCTTCCTTTTCAATTGATTATTCTTTTATTTTTCTAACTTAATGTATAAAAACTAAAACTTAAGATCTGAATACTGAAAAGTGAGGATTAGCGTAATTGACTTGAAATTGAAAACTCTTTACGAAATTAGGTAAATATTTTTGTAAAGTTTACCAAAATTCCCGAATATCATAGGGAATATATGCCAGTTAGAATCGGTTACGGCAGACTCATATATGCTGAGTTTCTTGAGAAAAACAAGGCTTACGAAAGGCTTTTTGAAGATAACTTGGAGTGATAGATAATTAGACAATCGTAATTTTGGGAAGCATTCTTCGTTACATGCGTTGCAGAACTTTAGTCTTTTTAGCTGTGAACAAGGATATCCCATCTTTACGTTCGTTTCTTAAAGCTATGCCTGATCAATAACTTAAAAAGATGAAGACTGTCACTTTTACATTGCCACCCAGTTGGATGGATATCTGCAACATGACGGAAATTACGTTTACAATTCTATTTTCTGCGTTAGAGCCTCGTTTAGCTCATATCGATATAAAGCATGGATAAGATTTATCAGTCTTTCCTTGATTAGCTCTTTTTTCCTTAATGAGCAAGTTTCTACTTAAAGGCATTCTCTCTTTTCATTTCCTCTAGAAACTGGACCTTCTTCTTTAGTCCCCTGTTATCCTTACTGTCTTTGTCTTTTTTTTATTACTTTTATTGTTGGTCTAGCTCATTATACTCTAAGTTATAATCTTGCAGACAAACGGATTGGAAGACTCTTAAGAACTAAATTTGTCCCCATGCCACAAGTAAATGTTTTTCAAGCAACCGCTTCAATAAGGGCGGCGTTATTGCTTCAACAAAAGAGTAAGTGAAGAAATCGAGGAAAACCACGTTCTTTTGAGTACGTCAAGCCTCTTAAAACATACATTACTTCATGGAATCCTTTCAAGTCCTTTTAAGCTTTTCATTTACAGGAAAGAGTGGATGAAATTCTTATGCAAAATTATATAAAGTATTTTGAAGAATTCTTTCTGACGATATATTTCTTTGTCAGCAATGGTCTCCACTTTGCTTGGACTTTGCCTAACATCTTATTCATTTTCGATATTATGGATATAAGTGACTAAAGCTTTATTATTGACTGATGTCTCACCTCCGAATACATAATTGACCACGAGAGTCTCTTTCCTATTTATGCACTATGTTACTACGGCATTAATCTGGGCCAATTCAAATATTGAAATCTAAAATGAGGACTTGAAACATTCACTTGCATGATCATATCGTATGGCATAAAATATTAACAATTGCCAACATATAAGCCGCATATCTCAATGGCTTAGTCCAAAGAACTTCAATATTTAATTAAAGAAGGCGGCGTCAAAGTGCACAGTACTCAAGTGCTTCGAGGTTAATAGAGTGTGATATTGCAGGCCGGTAGAATATTGCTCAGATCTTCCTAAAACCAAAAAACGGTGTGATAACATGAAAGAAATTGAAAAAGACGACGTCAAAGTAATCTTCGACGACCTGATATAAAAGTAAATGCGAAGAAAATCCCTAAGTGCTTCGGCGTTAATAGAATGTCATGTTGCAAGCCGGTGCAACACTGCTCAGACATCGAATGCCCCCCAATATTCGCTATCTGCAAACTTCTCATCCAGCTTGTAACTGTGCTAAGTGTGCAAGCGCAAATGTCGCATATCTTCGATATTTTGAACGTCACAAGACTCGACTGTTGAGTGTTGAGAAATACTTCTTCAAATTCTTAGATAATCTATTGGATTTAAGTACAACTACATTAAACGTTAAATTATTAGTTTATCGTCATTGATAATAGTGAACTTTTACAAACATAATGATAGTTGTTAGGGCATCTTAAGAAAGCACTTAGGGTTTGCAAGATGCACTTTACAATTTCGCCGCAGCGACTATTTAAGGAATGTATAGAAGGGTTAAGGATTTCTAATTTTTATTAACTTTACATGAAGCAGTATACTTTTCTCCAGATGCTTGGAATCTTCAATCTGTTCGCATTATACGATATTTAACTCTTTTTACGCGCTTTCACCAAATGACTGAATCACTTTCTTTCTTTCTACTTACAGTTGTTAGTGCATCTTGGGAAATCATTTAGAATTTTGAAGACAACTTTTATTATTTATTTATTTAATATTTATTTATTTACGTGAAGCAAGGTATCCCGCGGCTCTATGTTCACTTCTATCAAGATATTTGAATTGATATTAAGAAAGACCTCTTCTTACTATATTTAATGGTCTGTTTTCTTCAGTCTTTTCAAATAAATTTTTTTTAAATTTTCTTTTTTGTGTAGGTAGTTAGTAACTATAAATAATTCGTATATTGCGTACAGTGCCCTACATTTGTACTTTCAAATACCGCGCCGTAGTTTGATTGTATCCAAATAAGCGCAATATCTTTGGATATATAATTAAAAAATACCTTGATTAACCTCCATAGCTGGCGGACCATTACGAAAAATAGAAAACGATAGAGTGTAATATTTAAAAAGGGTAGGATTCGAAAGTTTTTAATGCCAAGGCTTTAAATAAAAAGCTAAATAAATTATTTTCTTTTTTTTACACGGTTTAAAGTTTGATTTTAATTACATTAAAAATTGGTTCTATTCTGAATTTAAGAAGAAGCAATAAACTGCTTGCATAGAAGTAATGTATGAAAAGTTACGCAATCCCCAGAGTGAAGACAAGTTGAACTCTACCTTCAAAGAAAGCGAAATTTTACTTTGAATAAAATTTCATTTTCTTAAAGTTTCACGTTTCGAAAAAAAAAGTTTTTGAAAACTTTAATTATTCTTTATGTTTCGTAGATGTAGTAGTCCATGCACCAAGCCAAGGAAATTTTCATCATTCCTTATGTTTCGTATACCTAGTCGATGTCCTAAGCCAAAAAAGTCGTGTACCTTAAGTAAGAAGTTAAGAAATTTTGTTCAAAAGCCAGATTTAAAATTCGACACCTTTTTTTTTTCTTAAGAAATTTAAAATTCCATAAGAATTTCAAAGAAAAGTTTTAAAAAAATGCAGTAATTTTGAGTGAGCTAATGCTCATCTTGCTTTCTAGTCTTAGAATTGATTTTTTTTAAGCTAAATAATTTATAATAATAATAATAAGAGGATATCTTGAAAATGTATTCAAAATCTTGAAAAACAAAAATTTATTTTTTAATGTCCCTCAATCTTGACGAAAATATAATTTAAAAATTTTTTGTAAAATATTTTACTAATTTTAAAAGTTATATATTGAAATAAAAGAATTTTGCCTGGAAAAAATTCTTTTTTTTTCAAAATGCTCCGAAATATGAAGAAAAAACTTAGTTTCAAATAAAATCTTATTATTTTAAAAAACTTCCTAAATATTAATAGATATTAAAATATCATATAAAACATTGATAAAATTTTAAAAAAAATTTTTTTAACTTTTTATAAGTTTTAAAAATTACATATTCAAGTAAAATAATCTAATGTAAATATATATATATATATGTATATTATATTTTTTTAATCTTCCAAATATTGGGAAATATTAAATATTGAAAGATATTAAAATAATAGAAATGAAAGTTAAGAAAAAATTTTTTTTTTTCAATATAAAAAAATTTTCTTTAACTTTTTGCAAATTTAAAAATATATTTTTTTTTTGAAAATTACTTATTTAAATAAAAATGGGATTGTTTGCTTACAGGACAATTTACTGATGTTATTTATCCATTTTATAGTTGTTTTGATTTAGTAGCGGTTTTGATATAAATTTTATTAATTTACTGTATGAGGCAGCATATGTTTTCTGTGTTTGTTGTTGTTGTTTTTGTTGTTGTTGATATGATGATGAATTCATAAAAAATGCGATTAGTGTACACGACAATATTAACATTATTTACAAAATTATTTATTCTTAATTTTTATTTTTTATTTTTTTTATATTGTTAAACTTTTTAATCGAAACGCTTTGCAACGTTAAAAAACGAAATTATAGGAAATTAAAATTTTCTTAAGCGCGCATTAGGGTCGTCGTCGTTTCTCCATTAAACCATTAAAATAAAATGTTATATATACACATATATTACTTTGGTTTTTTTTTTTTTGTTTTTGCGTGTAATTAAATTTAATGTTTTTGAAGTTTTCTAAACAAAAAATGGGAGATATAAATTAATGTTTTTTCTTTTCAACGACGACGCCCTTAATGAAAAGAAAATGTTGTTAATTTTTCTTAGGAAAAATTTTTTTCAATAACTTTGCTAGTTTTTTTTTATATTTTCTGATTTTCCTTGCTATGTTTATTTATTTATTTTTTAATAACTTTTGTTTTAAATAAAAATTTTTCTTGCGTGACTTTTGTTGTTTGTTTTTTTTCTTTAATTTTTAGAAAAAATAACATAAAATTTTTTGTTTATTTTTCTTTTTTTATTTAAAATTTCTTAACATTCCTTCTTTAAGTTTTTCTTTTAAGAAAATATTTTTTTTTTTTATTCATTCCCATTTTTTTTTGTTTGAGATCTTTTTAAATATTTCTCTAGCTTTTCTGTTTTGCTTTTCTTTTTCTTTTTGCCTTAAGCTGCTTAAGTATTTTTAAAGGGGCAGTTAGCCTTTATTTTCTTCTTCTATTCATTCCTTCAAATTATTTATTAGCACTTATAAGTCAATAAACTGTAAATAAAGATTTGGTGTCAGCAAAAACAAGAAAAAAAAAACAGAAGCAACAAAACATCATTATTTGATTAAATTATGAAGGTAAGAAGAGTAGGTAAGAGAATCATTAGTGACGGAAGGTGGCGTTTTGGCGTTAAAGTCTTGATAATGAGTCAAGCAACTCTTCGAGAATCTCTTTGCTTTTGTTATCTTTTTATTTAATATATATACAATTATAATAATAATATATAATATTTATATACACATATAAATGTATATATATGTAAACAGTAGAGGCCAGCAATGTCTTCTATGTTGCTGTATCTTATTCTTCGTAGGCACTCGTTACTCCGTTAAATATTAGCGTATTTCTTCCATATTATTAGCATAGTACAACAACGAAGCAATTTAATACACACTCACATGCATTCGTTTGCGGCACACACACGTAAACATAAGCATTTGCACACCACCTTCACACCTTACCAAACAATTTAGATATTTTATATATATATATATAATATATAGAATATAATATGTATTTATATATATATATATATACATATATATATATGAATATAATGTGTGTGTGCATATATATATATATGTCTACACACCTCCTATATATATATATATATAATATAAATATATTTCTATATATATTATATATATACATAATATATAGATATATATATTATATGTATACATATATTATATATATATTGCATTTTTATATGTATTAAAATATTTGTCAGATTTATTTTGATTTTTTTTTTGTTATATATACATATATATACGTAAATATATATATATTATTTTTTTTTTGCTCAGCTACCGTTTCAAAAATTTTTTGTTTTTTTTTTGTTTTTGCATTTAGAACGTTGGAGCTTGTTGTGGTTATTTATTGCAGCTGTGCTGTGGTTTTTAAGCGAAAAACAGAGTTTTTTGGACGCTTTTTACCCGTGAATATAAAAAAGCAAATGGTTGTACTCAAAAGACGTTCAAAAGCCGTATGCCAACATGATTCCGGGACATTGGATGCGTTCGGCGTTTTTCAACGTTTTCGTTGTTCGATATGATGATGGAAAACTTCAAACTCGTTGTCGTTGTGTTTTGTGTCAGTGTGTATATGCTTTGACCAGTTAGTCGCACACTCTTATACATACGCATACTACACTGATATGTCCCTAACTGCTGTTAAGCATCAGCACGTATATACGTTTGGTATCTTTGCATACATACTTATATATATATGTGTATATATGAGTCGACATATATACATATATACACATAATGCATTTTTGCCTCCCTCCATACATAAAGCCGCGTAAAAATTCTTATATTTGTATATGTTTTGCCTCTTCCTTCTTTTTTTTTTTTGTTATTTTTTTTTCTTTGAGTAGAAATACGCGCGCGAAATATTGCCAAAGCAAACGTTCAACACCCTAGACAAAGTATATGGTAGGCCTATAACATACTTATGCAGGCACAAAAACACAAGCACGCACACACGCACGCATACGCGCACACACGCATGAACATGCCGACATGTTCATATACTTCAATACATATATATATACGTATATATATACATATAAACACTCAACCGACCACCCTAAGGGATATTCGAAGGAATAGAAAAAATACTTGCAGCTTAAGTCTCTCTGCCTATGCACAAACATTCACAGTTACATACAAATTTATATGCACAATGCAATCGTTTCTCTTAAACTTTATATGCAACGCATTGCCCATCATTATAACATAAGACCGACTCTAACTTCCGTACAACTGACCAAAACCCCGTGAGCCCCACGCATTTACTAACACATATCCGAAGAATAAACAACAACATAACGCAACCCTAGCCATACAATCAGCAATCAGCCATGTAAAGCCATACTAGTGCACACATAGTAATCAGGAGCATCGTCATCGTCATCATCGTCGTAGTCATCGTCATCATGATCGTCATCGTCCTCGTCATTATCATCATGTTAATGATGCTGCATAAGATTGGTAAAAAGTATTTTCTTTTTTCTTTTTTTTTTTTTTTTTGATTTCCACTCTTCCGACCCAAAACAAATTAAAGCAAATACAACGTGGTCAACTGCAATAACAACACAGTATAATAAAACCCCTTATTTATCTCATTTACCTCCATCATCAAGTAAGTATAAAACGTAACTAAAAAAAAAACACTCTCTACACTACTCTACTCTAACCTAAACCGAGCTAGTAGTTGTAGGCAATATTTTGCATTTAACCGAACGCTTAAAAGTAGGCCTTAGTGTTGCTAATGTATAAGCAAAGGAAATTGCATTTAAAACTGCAATGCTAACAACCTCTTCACCTCTTTCTCTCTTCTACGTTCTCACATTTTGCCGCCTCCCGCCCCACACCTCCCTACCCCTTACCTTTGGCCACTCTTATAACAATACTCTCACTCATTTGTATATATCTACGTATAAAAAAGAAAAAGGAGAGAAAAAGAGACAAACTTACAAAAAAGTCTACGCAAAATGCAACAAAAATTTCTGCCTTCTCTATATTGTCCATATACATGCAAATGTGCACATGTGCATGTGCATGTGCATGTAGGTTCTCAATCCATCACAGTTTTTATGGCTAACCATTGCTTATGAAAAAAAAGCCGGTTGCATATTTTTAGGCTGCTACTGCAATAAGTGCAATAAAAGTAAAAATACTCTTTTTTTTTGGTTTTTCATAGCTTGATAGCTCCCTCTACAGCATGACCAGGCTCTCTACGCAAAAGTTATTTACTCTCATTCCCATTCGAATTCTTATTCGAACTCTTATTTACTACACATTTACAAATTCTCCCTCTGCATTGTTGTTGCATTTTTTGTTTATCTAAAATTCCTTTTTTTTTTTTTTGTTTTTGTTTTTGCATCATTGTAGGCTCTCAATTCTCACTCAGTACGCTCATTCTTCCAAATTCTCTCTCATGCTTTAGCTCCCCTCACCCACTTGTATGATTTTGCATATCACATTTTATATACTTTTGTATTTTATGCACTTCTCATCGTCATTATCGTCAGTGCTCTGCACTGCACTCTCTGCATCTCGCATTACGTTTACTAAAAGTATTTTTCCCCAAAAAATGGGGAACTGTTAATATAACTAACGATTTTTGTTCTTGTTCTCGTTGGTGTTGTTATTGTTCTGGTTTCGTCATATGTAGGGGTATTCTTGTGCTTTCATATGCATATATGTGCATACGCTTTCTTGCATTTACTAGTACGTGCGCATGTCTTTTGCTTTTTTTTTTTTGTTTTTCTTTTTTTGCATTTTTCTGTTATACATAGAAAAAAGGTAAAATGCAACTACTACTACATCTAAATAAAAACAAACCAATACTCTGGCGCAAAAATTTGTCAGTCATATGCATATGCAAGGGCATCAGTGGTCTTCGGAAGTATGATTTTTCTGTATGTTGATGATAGGGAAGAGAGAGGCTAATGACTAAGAGGTATGCGTGCGATGCGTGCTGGGCAGTGTAGTTTTTCGTCTTGTTCGTACATATGCTGTCGTTAAAAAAAAAAAAAAAAATTTTTTCTTTCATAAGTGTTTTAAGTAAATTTTTAATATATTTCTTTGATTCGAAATTAAAGATTTGATATATATGAAGAAAAATATAAGTCATTGAATTTAAGACTTTTAAATCTGACTATGGTCTACGGGAACATCCATCAAATCTATTCTTGGATGGATTTTACGTAAATCGATTAGGCAGCTTAAGATGCAAGCAAGTACTTCTTTAGTAGGGAATGGCACGAATGTCTTTTCTAATTTCGTAGTTTCGGTTTCCCTTTACCTCAGAAATTCTGTGAACAGTGCAACGTGCGCAAGGCTGCCAATGGAAAAATTTGAAAGAAGTAATGATATCTGCGAACTATTATTGGGTTTAGCTCATTTTGTAAAGAATGTTGTAAGTTAACGTCCACAACGAATCAAAACTATCAAATATGCTATCTGTTGACGAAGAGAAGACAAGAAGTGAGCCTCGGGCGAGTTCTATCTTATGAGTAAGAAAACACAAGAAATAGATCTCTGGCGAGTACTGTCTGGTGAGTAAAAGAGAGCAAGAAATGTGTCTCGGACAAGTATTATCTGATGAGCAAGAGGAAGCAAGAAACGATTCTCGGATGAATATTGTCTGGTGAGCAAGAGGAGGCAAGAAATGAGTCTCGGACGAGTACTGTGTGGTGAGCAAACGAAGGCAAGAAATCCGTCTCAGAGGAGCAAAGAAGCCAAGAAATCAGTCTCAGACGAATACTATCTGATGACCGAGAGAGGACAAGAAATGAATCTCGATGTACTAATACGAAAGGAAAGGTCCATTAGGCTTTCTGCGAAACTTTGAATTATTAAGAAACCCACTGAAAAAAAAACTCTATGATCTCAGTTCACGCGCTTAATATTCGATTTGTATACATATGCACTCTCTTCACGTAAAATTAGATCGAGGCCACTAAAGTATAACCACGTAAGAGTGATAGTGCACCCAGATTATGAAGGCTTGTCCGTAAATGTGGGTATACTCAGTGTCAACAGTCAAATGGTAGACAGTTTGAGAATCCCTGAAAGAATTTTTTCCCCATTCTAATTAGATTTAACTCAACGTGTACCACTGTGAGGGCGCGACTTAACTCCTGTTCTATTGGCACATTTTGATCCCTTATTCCTACCGTCGGTAAATCATATGGATGTGATTTGTATGCCCTCAACGGAAGAAATTTACAGAATCTTAAGAAAAAGAAACTCCAACGCTCGCACGAAAAGCGTACAAGACTGCATCGACTGTTAGAAGTGAAAAAGAAGCGAAGGGAAAATCCCATCTCTATGGGCCGAAGGGCAAAGAAAAACTGTTTGCCTGAGAAAACGAAATGCAACTTCCAGGAAGTAAGGAGCGATGGCAACCTTATGTCTTAGTGATAATTTTGCTTTCGGAAAGCGAAAAATATTGCCACATTACCGAATGGATAACGAGAAAAATTAAAACGCAACAAACAACAGTGCTCTAGGGAACGGAAAAATATATTCTCTTTTCACAAAAAACTAGGATCTCAAATAACAAGTCGGTTCGAATCTCAAATGCGGTAGAGTTTTCAGTAAAGCTGACTGCCTTAAGAGAGAAACAAAAAACTGCAGCTTCTTTTATTAAATTGAAATTTAACCTTTTTTTGAGGTTATGTCGTGTCAATTTCTTCTTTTATTTAAGCAACTTATGTTAGTAAACTCTTTGACCCGTATAGAAGTTGATAATACGACTTGGAATAGGTATCAAATAAATCAATTACTTATGAGATAAAATCTAGAGAATTGAATATCTTTGGCTTGAAGATAAAGTATGTGAGTTAGGTATTGGCCGTTACTTGAGCACTTACTTGAAGTGCCCCATAGTAAAAATTTATTAGTCTTAGGACTGAGAAAGTAAAGCTCTTAGGACTACATTATGCCTATACATATAACTTAATAAAGCAAGAGTCTCTTGAGATATTTTTACCATTGCAATTATCTGCTGCGGGAAGAAATTTGGCATGGAAGTGAAAGGGTAAAAGATTTCAAATAAAAATCTTTTCGCATAAAGTTATTTGAGACATTAAGTATACTTAGTCGTAGTACTGTTGATCTTGTCAGCTTCTTTATTTTCATTAATTGTATTGCTTCTCACTTTTCATTAATTGTATTAAATCCGTGAGGCATAAGCCGTCTTAGCAGGAGAAACGAAGCAAACTCTGAAAGCCCGTATCGTATCTTGGGAGAAAAGGTTTTATTTTCGAATTTGACATTTTGCGACTAATCGATCAAAGGATCGATGGGATATGCCGTTCCTTTCTATCTAAGGCATCCGCTTGAACAAAATCGATCGAGCTTTCCTAAAGTACAAGTTCTTTCAAATAAACGATTCGATTCACTATTTCACTATTTTCACTATTAACTGTTATATACAATATTTACTTATTTCAAATAACTATATTCCAGAACATGCCGCCTTCTTTTTCCTTCTTTGTTAAATGTATTATGCGCGGTTTAACAGAGTTGCAATTCTAAGTTCAACTTGTTTGTGATCAACTAAGGATAGTCGAGGCGTTCGCCCCACTGTTAGCTCTAACTGCAATGTCAATATTAGGAATCAAACTCTTTCATACGATACAAAATTTCATGCAAAAGGTTTCTTGCAGCACCAACTGGAACGATACTATTATACAAGGAATCCCTATTGCCCTGTAATTGCTTTTATGTAATCCTTTTGGGCTATTTTCATCTATCTGTCTGTTTTATGATGTTCTTGATATGAGAATAAAATGCCGACGCATACTTTCTTATCTGATATTAAATGTAAAGTCGTCTTGAAAGGGAGAGAAGTGGGCGGGAGTGTTGATGGACATGGAGTCGCTTAAAGTTACTTTAGTTATTGGGTTTATTAGATGAGGTTCGATGAAACTCCATCGATCTAACTAATTTACTTATGCAATCCTCAGCGGACAATTTTTTTTGCAATCTTCAAAATTAAATGCTCACATGAAAAGTCGGGACTTAGATGGCGCTGATTCATTTCAGAATTATCAAAAGCTCTCCTCTTTCATATTATTGATGCCTCAATTTGCCTAAGCCATATTTGATTTGACTTTAACAGAAACAATGAACCACTTTGATGATTCTCGGCCAGTATAAACTATTAAAGACATGACTAAATGACATGAAGAACTATCTTAGGCTAAATGACGTAAAGCCTGTGAATCAAGTGCTTTAAAAAAACACAGTTGCATGGGTTACTAAAAGGACTTAATCGTTGAGAAGAATAATTCGTTGGGTTTGATAGCAATTAAACCATTGTTTTCAATAATCACCAGCGACATATGAGTAAATTGTTCTAATTATTTGTCATAGCATTAGTATAATATTATACTTATTACGCTGAAATTTTTCAAAATAAAACTAAAAGCGAATTTTATATTTCAGTTGCGTACCATATGGTTAGGGGGAAATACACAAACAAACAGAAAACCCATATTCCAAATTGAAGGACACAACAAATTCCATAAACTCTGAACACGAAGTTTTTAAACGGTCGAAATTACCTAAGATTTTTAGGTTATTATTTGTCACGCCCATTTAGCATTTCGAATGAAAGGCTTAAAACTTTTAACCATACCCTCCAAAAAGATATTTTGTTATTTAAGGGCGATCGTCTTTTGTTGATTAGAATGACTTCTAATCCTCTACGAATGATTAGTGTGAGGATTCCATAATAAAAGTGTACAAAAAACGTCAAATCGGCTATGAAAGCCAGAACAATGTAATGAAAATGTTTAAAATCCAAATTTTTAAAAAAGCTTTTCATATTCTTAAATTCGTTTCCTTCATAGGTTAAATATGTGGCTTGAGTGATCAAATAGGCAAAGCATCTCGACTAAAAACCCGATGATCATAGGTTCCAATCTCAAGTGCGGTAGAGTTTTCAATGAAGCCGATAGCCTTAAATGGTAGTCATTAACGACACGACTTTGAGAATTTATTTCCCTCGTCTTCTAATGTATGAACTTCGAATGAAAAGTCCCACATTACGAAAGTATTCATTACACATATGGCTAAGCAAATATGTTCAATCAGAACAAAGTGGGAAAAATGAGAAGGAGAAGTAAAGCGGCCGTAACATAGATGCGTGACTACTAAATGTTGTGCTTTTGCCAACGGAGTATTCACAAGTCTAGTCATGGTCTAAATGCGCTGGGAACACTGATTTGAGAGTGATGAACCTAATCGAATGGCCTCTGCAGCAGTCTTCTTAAATTCAATTTCTCTCCAACTCAAGTCGATCCACAAGAATTATACTTGATTTATAAAACAGTCTTGAGTTCCATAATTTATTCTCATACAGATAAGAACAAATTTCAGTACTCTTTGTTCAGCAATTTTCTTAAAATTCTTTGCATATTTGAAGACAAGTCTAGGAAAATAATCATAACTATCTTCTCTATAGTGTTAAAATAACGTCGTTGTCGGTATACGTCGATTATTCGAATAAAATTTAATTAATTTCGTTTATTAAAGTTCGGTTCGAATTACACCTTACGAAAATGTAATGATTTCAAGTTCGATCATTCGTTATAACTTAGTCGGAACGAACTTCTTATCTGCCAACTAAGCATCTTACTCTTCGTTTTTCTTTTCCTGGTTCCTGGTCTCATCTAATACATACATCATACTGATAATACATAAATTAATTCAGCTCAACGCTTCATAATTCAGTTGAGTCGAGGGAAGATAATTCGATTTGATTCAATTCAATGCAAATCGAGTCATATCGAGTCAATTCATTAAAATTAGATCCCTTTCATTTCATTTGAATACACCTCAACTCACCTATTATGAATTCAATTACATTTAATTCAATTCGCACTATCGGAGAAAGATTGAGTCCTAGCTATATGTGATTGCTACGATTTTTTGCAACTTTACGATTATTTTTAACAACGAGTTAAAGCAGCAGATACCACATATAACTTGTGGCGCTTGATTTACAATACAGAAGGAATCTAATTTCATGGTCTATTTGGTTGGTTTGCGTCTGCAGACATTACTCAGACGGACACGTTTGATGCCGATCAAGTAGGGATAGACTTTATGTGATCGCTGAGGCTTTTTTCTGGATATAGTAAACATTTTGGTCGCTCATCCTTCCAGGATGGGTATATTGACTAGGTGTAATTGTTGCTACTTCAGCAGTTTTCATTAAAAATAGACGAGGGAGGAGACACCCTATTCAAGCTTATATTAAGCAAATAAAAGTTTAAGTGGAAACAAAGAAATTTTAGTATTGTTAGCCAGAGATATAAATTCTAAGCCTGATGTCTTAAAGCATGACTAAAGCATCTAAGGCTATTTGACTTTATTAGAAACTCTACTGCATTTGAGATGTGAGGCCATGGTTATTGAGTCGAGATCCTTTGTCTGATCGGCTACTCAGACGACTTTTGTACTATTGTCGTAATTATTATAAGCTACTTAAACCAAAGGAATATAGTCTAGGATTAAAACTGAGGTGAGCACTAGCAACTACACGATTATCTTGATGTTTTTTGCAAAAGGTCTGATGGTTTGTATAAAGTAAGATATTTTGCGGATACTAAGTTCTCCAAGTACTCTAGGTTTATATGCTACGAATATTTCTTGATTTGTAAAACTGGATGCACACTAGCAGAGTCTATTTTCAGCTAGAATCTAAGGCTTTATGATCAGTGAATTCAAGAAATTCCTTTTGCGGGTGAAAAATATTTTTCCCTCTGTATGTGATTTTGCTTTTTGTAAAATGTTTCTGATCTGATCGGGTTGTGCTTACACAGACCAAAGAGCAATCATCGCTGTTGGTTTGTTATTTTGCAGGATACTAGCTTTTTAAATAAACGAAATAGGTCTTGTAGTGATGAGTTTTAACAAGAACGAGTCCATGTTGCCGCGGCCAGCGAGCTTGCTACGATATCTATGTTAATCCTGAAGCGCGAGATCTTCGGAAGTGCCTGAGCTTGAATTTTCATGCTTAGGACTGGACACTGTTCACATGAACTTGAAATTAACTCCGCTTGACTGCTTATGTACGGACTCTCTCTTGTAAGCACCGCCCGACGCTAGTACCGATTGCATTATTTAATGAAGTCGCCCGTATGCATTTCATTGCCGGTCCCAGTGATGTATTTCATGTTTTGCAGATGTTTTGCAAAAGTTAACTGAATTTTTTTATTTAGAGAAAATGAAAGGCGCATAACAAGGTTTCCTAAATTCGTCTTTCCACTCGATATATATTTGGAAGAGATGCCGCAAAATCGATTTTCCCACATCGAGATGTCTCTCTCTGTCTGTCCGTAGGTTATCAAAATAGAAACTAAAAATCATCTTACTAGGGGAACTATTGACTAGGCTAACTCTGTAAATGAGACAGGAAGTTATGCGTTCTGCCATCTTCAAATATGCCTACACTTATCTAACGGATATCATAGTTTCGAACACGGTCGTGTTACTTAACAAAATGGGAAAAATTGCAATATTCCAAGTTGTTGTTCTCCTCTTTTTTTAATATATAATTTTTATAAAATTTCATATGTGAGCATTTATGGACGGATGGACGGACAAGATTAAATAAAAATGTATAATTATTGTAATATTATTATATCAAGTTTATTTTTGATTATAAATTTTATATAATTTTTCTTTCCAATTATGCTTCCATTAAGTAAGGACAAATGGACGGATGTTTTGCAAAACGTGTGAAACAAAATAAATGAAATGATGTATATTAAATATAGCGAAAGTAATACTTACCAGTATTTTGTGAAAATTTTTTTGAAAATATCATCACTTTCGTTATTATCACATAATGAGCTTTATCTACTTTGATTGCGTTTGACATAGTTTTTTTTTTTGTTTTTTTTGGTTTTTTTTTTTTAATAAAATAGTTTATGATTCTTTATAAGTCTTAGTAACGTATATGATATACATATATATATAAAAAAAAAAATTGTTTTTTTTTTTTCATTTTAAATTTTCATTAAAAATAAAGGAAAATCGCTTTTTTTCAGGTAATTTTGCATTTTGATTTTTTTTTTTTCTTTCTTTGACGAATTTTGTTTTTTTTCTTTTTGAAATTTTTTCTTATTTTGGTTTTTTTCGATAGTAAATAAAAATCATTGCCAAAAATAATTGAAAAGAAATAATGTTTACGATTATGTTGTTTTTGTTGTTGTTGTTGTTGCTGTTGTTTACTTCAAAACGTCTGAATTTGTTGAATTTTGATTGATCAAGATGTTAAAGCCAAAATTCAATACCCGGATATCGATTTTAATGCAAGCCTGAAAGTATTATGATGGTTCTTCTGCTTCTTCTTCTTCTTCTTCTTCTTGTATTTGTTGGTGTTATTTTTTTTAAATCTTTTTATTTATGTCTTTTTTTCCAAAAGATGTCCGTTCACAAAAGGGGCGGGCGGGCGTTTGTTTGTTTGTTTGTGTGTGCGTGTAAAGCCAAACTTGGGCCGAGGGGGAGGGGGGTTTAAAAAGCCAAAAACTTGTTCAAAAGGTAATGGAACTAAAATGAATAACTATTTAAAAAAAGGAAATTCAGACGTTTTTCAGCTATTACGGGTACTTGAACAATTAAATGTTCTTCTTGTTCTTCTTCTTGTTGATGATGCTTAGTGAGAAAGCTTTAAATAGTTTTTGATGAAAATAAAAGCGAGATTAGTTTTTTCTGCTTCCTCTTCTTCTTCTTGTTTTTTTAACGATGAGCATACGGTTTTTGTCTATTTCAGTTTGATAATCATTATGATCATAAGTTTAACACAAGAGATAACATAATTTTATTGTTTTTATTATATCTATTCAATAGTAGAGCATGGAATACATTGAAAAAAATCAGAAAAAAAAAAAGTATTTTTTTCTTCCGTTTTTAAGTTTTTTGTTTTTTGCACCTTTTTATTTAGTCTCAGTTACATGTTGTTACGCACTCAAGATGGTAAGTTAATAATGGGACATAATTGTATGTAATTTTGAAAAAAGTATGAAAATTTTTGAAAATTTTTCTCAATCATCGTTAAAGATGTCGTCATGTTAAGGGCTACGCGCGATTGCATTTGAACGAAGAAAGTTCGGGAAATAAGAAGAAAAAAAAAAAGCAAGGATAAGACGAACACTGTTTATGTCTCTATGTAAATA
This sequence comes from Glossina fuscipes, assembly GCF_014805625.2. Lineage (NCBI taxonomy): Eukaryota > Metazoa > Arthropoda > Insecta > Diptera > Glossinidae > Glossina > Glossina fuscipes. The sequence continues at coordinate 342,357 of NW_023998455.1, read as the reverse complement.
TTTTCGCTGAGCACAACACACTGTCTCTCTATTTATATATGCATATATATATACGAATATATATATATATACATAAGTTTTTGTATATAGAAGAAAAAAGCATCTTTTAAATGAAAACTCTTAGGCAAAAGGTCACTTGATTCGGTTGTAAGTTACTCAATGACGATGATAACGACGACGACGACGACGACGACAACGGCAACGGCAACGACGATGACAGATGACAAAAAGTTTTATAATTAAATTCAAATTCAACTGAAATTCATTGCGTTGCGTTCGTGTTGCTCTCTCTTTTAACGCGTTTCATAAGTGTTTAGTCTTTAGAAAAAAATTTTCATTATTCGTATTGTTGTTGTTGTTGTTGTTCTTATTGTTATTACTGTTATTGTTGTGCTCTTATTGTTCTTATTACATGTTATTGTTGTTGTTGTTGCTATTATTTTTAACTTAAATCGTCAATGAAAACCGAAAACAAAGAAAAGAACACAAAAGGATATCACTACTACTACTACTTAACACAAAATTTGTTTCGTTAATGATGATGGTAATGATGATGATGATGTTAGTTAGTTGGTTAGTTAGTTAGTTAGTTAGTGCTGCTGCTACTGCTGCCTTTTTGCCTTTGCTGTTTTATTTAGAAGAAGACTTGAAGAAAAATTTTTTTTTTTTTTTTTTGCTTTGCTTTGTTGTTGATGTGTGTCCTCGGTTTAATATAAAAAGTTAATCTGTGCCGTTGCTCGTAACTGTTGGTTGATTATATTTATATTATTATTATTATACTTTTATATATAATATTTGTGAATTTTTTTTATTTTTTAAGTTATATTTTATAAAATATTTTTATTAATTTATTATAAAAAATTTTGTTGTGTTTTAGTCTGCCTGCTGCCGTACACTAAAAAAATGCCGCGTTTCTGTTTTCGCGTTTAGCAATTTTCTATGTTGACAACAACAACAATAATAAAAACAACAATACAATATGATATATACATTTACAAATATATATACATACATATATACATACATACATACATACATACATACATACATACATACATAAAAACCAATAAACAAATGCAACAACAAAAACAATAACAACAGAACTAATAACACCTAACGTTAACTCTGCTCTAAATATAGTAAAATTTTATGCTGGCTTCAGCCTGCTGCCTGAATTTTTCGCTTAATGCCTGCCTGCCTGCCTGCCTGCTTGCTTGCCTGCCAGCATTCCTGCCCACCTACCTGCCCGCCTGCCTGCCAGCCAGCCTGCCGTGCATTCGTTCTCTAGATAGATGATAATAATGATGTTGTTGATGGTGATGTTGCTGTTGCTGTTATCGTTGCCGTTGTAGTTGTCGTCATTGTTGTTGTTGTTATTGTCTTTCGCTATTGCTTTGGTGATATCGTAGCCCATCATCCCATATGTTAGGGCAATTTTTCTGTTTTTTCCTTCTCTTTTTTTGTTTTTTTTGGTTTTTATTGTTGCTGGCTGCCCCATCAAAGTTTTACTACGTTTTCAGTTGCATTTTTTTTTGTTGTTTTTCAGTGAATATGTTAACCAAACATTCCCGCTCTCTTCATAGGATTTTTATTATACATTTATATATATTTCTGTTTCCCTATAACATTTTTTCCCAACAATTCCCTTCTATTGTTTATTTAGGTGTATGGGTGCGTATACGTATGCGTATGCGTGTGTGTGTGTGTGTGTGTGTATAAACGTTGTTTGTGATATTTGATGCAGCCGTCATAATAGCAATGGCTCTCCTTACATAATAATAATAATCATGTTGCACAGTTATTTGTTGTTGTTGCTGCCATTGCATACTGCACACATACGTATGCAATTTTGTTCACCTACAAAGATACTTATTGCTATAAACACTAATACATATCAACAACACACAATTGCTCGTGAATTTCAGTGGTAGTGCATAAAGGCATACACTCTCGCAGGCTTGCAGCGCATATAATAACATTTGCCTGCTGTTAGCTATTCACGTTGTTAGTGTTGTTATTATTCATTAATACTAACACATTCTCATAGTGCGTTTTTCTCGCTTATTCGTGCACCTCGAAAAAATGCGTTAGTTGCGTTTTCATGCAAACTGCTAGCTTTTGTTGCTGCATATTAATTGCATTCGCATACGATAACATCCGACGCGTTGCCCTATGGGCAACATTCTTATATGGGTACTTCCTCTCATATTATTATTAGAAAAATTGTGCCAGGAACCATTGATATTAATTTGAATACAAAGGCGAAGCGTACATTCTATAAGCGTTCAAGAGCGAAACGTCTTTAACTTTTAAAAATCAAAATTGCAAATATTTCTTCTTCTTATTCCTATTCCTATTTTTATTGCCATTCTCTTTCATTCATTCTGAAGGGTCTGCAGTTTCATGGCCAAAAGCAAAGTTCCCGGGTAGCCGAGTACATGAGACTATCAGGTCGAAGTTCGCGAGTCGAACTCTCAGTGCGGTTTCGATCACCGCACTTCGTCGTAGTTATAGTTAGCCAGTTTGGTAAACTGTCCCCATCTGTTTCTCTCTTTCTGCCCTTCCTTGTAACTATCGCCATGTGACGAGGACAGGCAACATTCTCTGAGCGATTGATTGTTTTAGAAAAAATTAACAACAACAAAATTTTCTGTTCATAACATCAACCAGTATAAGCTTCCTTAGCATCAACCAACAAGCGTCCTATCAACACTTTGACAGGAAGGTTTTCTTACCCGTTAAAGGTAGACGTTATCTAATGTTTTTCTTATCAATAAATTTTCGGTTTTTCTTTTACATTTCCTGGATTTCCTCTCAGTCGTGACCTTCTGAGTCTATTATGTGCATCATCAGTGTGTAATACTTTATGTTCTTCATTTACTTACCAAACTGATCTGCTTACGTTGGTCGGGTACTGTCGTTATAGTTCATTCAACTTCCTAGGAGTCCTCAACGATTAATGCACACTGACGTTGTCCACGCGATAAAGGCCAGTTGGAAATCAATTCAGCTTGTGTGTATTTCATAATCATGCACTGAGCGCATTTTTGCACACTTTTGCAGTCATTTGCCTTCGTTTCAAACATTTCAGACGGTTCGAGCTCTTCGTCTTTTTTTACTTTTCTTTGCTTCCTTCTGGTTATCATCATGTTAGGCGTCTAGGACAAATCGCCTGCTTGATCATCTTTAAATAAAAAGAGAAAAGGTTAATAATTCGATTGAGTCAATTTTTTTTTGTTTTTATCATATCGTGCTATAAAACTTTTTAGATAACTCCTTTAAGCCACCTCGAAAATAATAATAAAATTTAATTAATAATGGAGGCGAGGGCTTATGTACTTACTCTTCTATTTTCTATTGTTAGCCGTTAATTTCAATTGGAAATGTCATGTAACGGTAACAATGATTTTATTAGTATTCAAAAATAGCAGAATTATAAGGCAATTAATTTACAATGCCTTACCATTAGCCTACCTTTACTGATGAAATAACAAAAAAACGATCAAAGATGCAGTCGAACTAGTTAGAAAGAAATACTCGAAGAAAGCCATAATTTTAAGGTTTAAGTTGATGAAAATAGTTAAGGTTAAGTAAAATACAAGAATGCTCTTTTTCTTATGAATGCTATGAAAACATAAGGAGATAATTATGAAATTCTTCAATTTATTGTTTTCCTCACCTCTCTTTTCCTGTCGTTTCTTTTTTCGATTCTATTTGCATCTAATTTCTTTTCGCTTTGTATATCTATCTTTTTCTTTGGCTTTCATTCCTTTTAATTTTGTTTTTCCCCTTTTGCTTTTCTTTTTTTGTTTTGCTTTCTTTCGTTTTAATTTTTTCTTTTCTCCCCCTTTTTTTTGTTTCCTTTCCCTTTCTTTTCTTTCTTTTATTTTTCTTCTCTTCTCTTCACTTATCTTTTCTTTTTTCTTTTCTTATCCTTTTAATCTTTTTTTCTTCTCTTTTCTTTGTTTTCTTTTCTTTTCTCTTCTTTTCTTCCCTTTCCTCTTCATACCTTTCTTTTCTCTTCATTTCTTCCCTTTCCTCTCCGTACCTTTCGTTTCTTTATCGTTTTTTTTCTTTTCATTTCTTTTCTTTCCTTTCCTTTTTTTTCTTTTCCTTTCTTCCATTTTCTTTTATTGTTTTCTTTTCTTTTATTATTTTCTTTCTTTCCTTTTCCTTTTCGCCGTATTTTTGTTTCTCTTTTTTTCTCTTTTATTCATTTTATCTACCTATTTTCTATTTCTGAAATCTAAATGTGTCTGGAAATACCTATATACCAACATGCGAATGCACATACACTTACGTATATTTAAAGCCCGGATGAGTATTTCCCTCTACAAATATATATTTATTTATAAATGTACTTACAAATAATAGGTTTATACATATTTTCTAAAACATTTTATATTATATAAATATCACTAAAAGCAAGCATATAGGCACGTGTTGGATATGTATATATAATATGTGTGTGTGTGTATCCGTGCTTTATTTAAAGTAAATACCAGAAAGATGGGATGCAACGAAGAAGCGAAAAATAAAGCATGCGTTTTTAGGCTGATTGGTGGCACTCGCGTATGCATGCGTGCATCGTACGCCTATACGTATGTTATATAAAAAGTGCATAATGCGCTAACACTTGTGAAAACTCAAAAAAAAAAAAAAAAAAAAAAAAAAA
>NW_023998455.1:253014-337582 GCF_014805625.2 Glossina fuscipes | reverse complement strand
ACAAAAACAAAAAGGGATTGATGTTTGTGTGTCTTCAAAAAAAAAAACCAACGTATCAACCATTTCAATATTAGTCTGTAACCATATTTAACCAAAAAAGTTTACATTTATTTCTATTTTTTTTTTAGATAAGTTTGAGTCGATTGCTATTACATTTTTGCATATATATTATAGTTGATAGAAAATTTCTCGGCGTACGTGTAAAGTGCTTGTATGTGTTCCATAATGATATTTGACTCGGTCAGACGCATTTCTATGCATAAATATGCACACACATCTTCTTTTATCGGTACGGTCTTAAACTGCATTTGCTGGAACCCACCAGATTATGTAATGCATTATAAATCTTCTCTTCTCCCATTCGAATGAATTTTTGAAAATTTTTTTATCATTTGGGCTTCTCATTATTCTAACTATTCTGGTAACTATCATAATCAATCCATTACTAATTATGGTTTTATTTGGATGGAGCAAAGCAAAATCGAAATCATCTTTTCGCATATTTAATAAGCTACTCCTTCAATTGCTTAAGTGAAGGGAAAAGGAATATTTTTCTTTATATGTCCTCTAAACCTTATTTAGTCCCTTGAAAGCTAATCGTAAATAGACTCAACTGAGTCTGCGTAAACAAGTTTATGGAAGTGAGTCTATAGTGAGTCTTTGTTTAAATAAATATGACGATATGGGATTTAAGAATACAATTTAGTCTGCCTAAGCGGGTATGCCTTAGAATGCTTGCTCAAGTGATTGTTCAGATTCAGTTTAAATGGCTTCGGCATAGAGACTTTACGTGAGTGAGTCTTCGAACTCAGTTTAAATGGGTTCGGCATAGAGACTTTAGGCGAGTGAGTCTGCTCAAGAAGATCTGTCTAAACAAGTTCGCCAAACTGAGTTTTTCCGATCAAGTTTGCCTATCTGAACTGGCTGTAGGTTGCTTATCAAGTAAATCTGCCAAGTGTGTGTAGTCCAAAAGAGTTTGATTAAGTTGATCCACCTGACCAAGTACGCCTAACTTTCCTAGATCACCTACTGTGAACTTACCGATAAAGCCTATTAAAGAAGTCCAGGACAATTAATGGTGAAATCGTTAGAGCATAGAGCATAGATACAGTATTTGCGAAAATATATATACCTTAGAGTGTTTGCTTTTAAAAAAGCTTCAATCGTTTCCATCCATTTCGTAATATTCCTCTGACCCTTAACGATATTTCATCAAAAGGATAATGAAAAAATCTCATTACGTGTAATCCTTTGTACACGAAATTCACCTTTCGATCCAAACGAAGCCTTTAATTAATGTCATTTTGTATAGTTGAAATATTTTGCATAGATACATACGCACAAAGCTCGTTTAGATCAGATATACATACTCATATCATCCTCATCGTTCTATGGCTAACATAAGCTGCATGGGGAAGGCGAGAAATTGTAGAAAGAAAAAAAATTCGTTAAATAAAACGTCGGCATCATTGACACTAGTTTAACTACCCAACTCAACCAGCCGGCATTCTTTCTATACCTGATCATATATACATATATATACATATATACATATGATGACGATTAGGGAAACGGTCAATAGTTAAAACGTAAAATGCGATGAAATGCACTCTTTATCTAAAGTTCTGTACAATCTACACAGTCATATGAGAGTCTATGTAACGATGCTTATGTGATATAGTAGGCATACATATATGTAAATATATATATATATATATATATATATATATAGATATAAATGAATGCAATTCACATAATGATGTCGGAGTATGATGCACATGTTAAAATTGTATCGATGTCAGTGCATCGGTGCGATTGCTAACGCCATTCAAACCTCTATCTCTAATATGAACGAATATGCTTTGCCAGCTTACTTGCAGGCACATTCATATCAAGTACATATTGAACTTGGTTTGAGTGTCATGGTTAACGGAGCAGTGTGAGCTTTGATATTTTATATCCACACGTCTACCCAAATGTTACATATGTATATATAATGCATAAGTATATAAATATATATATATATATATATATATATTATATCTGTATATACATAATAGTATTTATATGTATAGGCATGCATCTATTGTATATAAATGCATAGACTAACGACCAGATAGATGTCTGTATGTGCATATGTATAACTGGCGTTGGTTATAAAAAAAAAAAAAAAAAATGAAAAATTGTGCATTTATTAGCAAAATTTTAGTGCCTTAGTTTGTCGTTTGACCTCAGCTGCTAGAAAGAGATCAAACCTTATAATGCGTACTATTGTCTATTCGATTCGTGTCCATTTTAACAAATTATATATTGAGAGGGAAGGGATTTTAGATAAGCAATATATATATATATATATATATATATACATGAATATAAATGAATATTTTCTATAGAAGTATGGGATATGTTGTTTTTTTTTTTTTACCTTTTCCCAGGCTTCGGTATGATGGTATGTATACATTTTTTGTCCTTTCAAGCCAAATAAGCCCTTTTTTAACATTTACGATATCCTTTTACTAATCCTATCACTGATTAAAGTCCATTACTAGCATTAATTGATTAAAATCATTGTCATGTCCAAATTGATTAGTTATAATTAAAGGTCATTACGAATCAGTGAACAGTGTTGATAGTTTTTATTAACATTTTATTAATGATTGTGTGAAAGTAATTTTTTATTTTTTATTTATATTTTTTTTTAACTTTGTTTTAAACAACATTCAGTCTAGTCATTACATAAATATAAAGAGATTTAACTACTTCCGCATTTAGGCAAAGGATCAGAAGTTAATAAGGTAGACTTATTAGGCCTTTAAATCAAAATTATTTAAAGAGTTTTATGGAATGCTAAACTCGAATCTCTTATTATTTTCTAGTTTTCTATAATTTGCCGATAAAGTGGAATTTTCTCTTCTAACCTGCAAGTGTGGGGGATTTTACTTTGTTTTTGTAAAGTTCTGGAATATTCGTTGAAATATTGGTTTAGCGCTATGAAAAGCGTTTAGCGTATGCAAATTCTTCTTTTTTTTTCTTTTTGAGAAGATACTGGATTTTTGGGAAATACATGTAAGAGCGCGCATAACTTGATATGTATCTATTGGCAGCTTCTTGAAATTGCTTTACTTCGGTTATGGGAAATCAATCGCTTTTCACAATACTGAAAGTGCCTTTAATTGTTCATTCACCCATCAGATGACATAAAAATTCTATAAAACCAAATGATTGTCAGTTGTTTCTGAAATACATTCGTGATCGTCTACTAATCTTATAAACTTTTTATGACCGTAACCAAAGGATGTGAGGTGTATTCCCCACTGCCAAAACCAATGCAACGCCTAAAAGAAAACTTGTTTATATACCTTTTATTAGTATCAAATTCTGAATCGATTTAAGCATGTCCGTCTGTCCAATGCGCGTCTGTTTAATTTTTGTTGTAAGAATTCTTTCAATCTATCGCTTTTAATTTTGACAATAGCATTGAAAATGCTTGTGAGCAAATCGGTGTACAAAATGGGCCAAATCGGCCGCAAGACAAACCCACAACACCACGTAAACTGATAACACCTCTCCTTTTTCACAAAGACTAAAAATTTCGTTTTTTGCGTATTACTCATAAACTCCAATAAATACAGTTACAAAAACGTATATTCTATGGACGATACTGAAGTACTTTTACAAAAATGGGAAAAATTGATCCCGCCTAGTCAATATTCATTGTTTTTGTAAGATCCCCATAACGTGCAGAGCAAGCTTCAAAGATCCCATAAAGTATGTAAATTCTTGGCCAGTTGCAAATTTGGTATGCACCGAAGCATGTCCGTCTCTTCGTGTGTCCATCTGACTGTCTGCGCAACTGTGTTGTAGTTGTGGTAAACATTCTCCCATTAAGTAAAATGAATGTATCGCCTACAAATTTCGAAAAGAATTTGGAAGTGACTTAAACCTTTCAAAGGACACACCTCTAACGACCAATACGAAAAAAGCTTTTATTTTGAAAATAGAATAAATCAACCACGCCCACTCCGTATTATGGAGCACGAAGATTTCGTTCTTTTACTTTTTTTGTTTTGGGGAACGGTAATCGGTATAAAAGAGTCGGTCCCGGCCGAATATGATTTTCTCACTTGTCATTATTATAATTAATTTATCGCAGAGAAATTAATTCTTGGATTAAAGTTAGAGGAACGTCAGCAGCCAAGTTTATCGGCTCCAGTTTTAGAAAAATGACTAAATGATTAGTTTGGCCCTTTCTAGATTATATCAGTACCATTAAGATTTCCATAGGATTACTTTTTCCGAGAGCGAGGCTTCGAATTCCTGCAGATCTTGCTCGGTACAAAGCGTAGTTTTAATGTAAGATTTTATGGCAATTGTATCCGATAACAATAAATGTCTTAAGCATTTCTCGATAGGTGGCAATTACGGCCATACGGCTACGGAATCTTAGCAAATGTCCTGATGTTAGTGTGAGTTTTTAACCTTTTTCCCCTAAATGTATTCCCATTGAAACTTAAGCAAGTACCTTCTGTACCTGAGTGTAGCGTATGGAAATTTGCACATAATTGAAGGCGATTTTTTAAATGGACACCGTTTTTACTTAGAGGGACATAACGTGCCTTAAGTCGACGGCTAGAATGGTCAAACCTTACATATGAATTGAAGCTCGGATTGCGATGCGAGTACCCATTTCCTTTACTTGTGGTTCTCACGCAACCAAAATTTCTTTACTAATCTCATAAGGATAATCCAGAGGAAAAGACTTAGGACCATTGCAGAAACTGATCAATTGACAATTCCTTTTATAAAAAGAAGCATGGAAATGTTAGAGATATATACACAGATATGTATAACTCTTAAAGGAGACAACGTTGATGAATGAAATCGAATTTCGCCCAAGCAATATATTTTCTCACGCACTCCCGAAACTACTAACTAGAGCATGGTACACCAAGCTCGCTTTTAACACGAAAAAGTATAAAACATAACGACCTTAATTAGGACCTTCAGGTGCAGACCTTCACGAGCAGAAATTTAAAACCAATGTTGGGAAGAAGAAATCAGGAAAACTGAGAGCGGATTATAGGCAGTTAGCAGAGAACCATAGGCTAGCAAAGCGAGTGAAATTTTGAGAATGACTTCAAATTCAAGATAAAATCGATAAGAAAGAAAAGCAATAAAACAAAAAAAGAAAAGATATTGGGTAAAAAAGGACTAAAACATATAAAGCAAATATCAAAGCAAAAGATGATAAGCTCGCCATTCGAAAGTAAAAAATGAATTCATTTTCGCCCTTCTGAGCGTACTTCAAAGACAAAATAGGAAAATTAAAGTTATAAAATGAAGTCGGAGAGAGAAGAAGAGAGGAAAGAAAGAATTGAATCCTCATCGCAAGTAATGTTATGAAATCCGCGTAAAGCAAAAGATAATTTGAAAGATTTTGGTTATGCTTTCTTAAAGACTTATATGTGTAATGTGGTGGCAGCGAAAAGGAAATGAGGAGAGACATAGGGAACGACCGCAGCCTGGGAAATGAGTTCCTGATCGGTAAACGTTTTGCCACTCCCTCCAACTATGGCCAAACACCAATGGTAATAAAAGTATTATCTACCCCACAAAGGATTGAATCCAGGCGTGACGGCTTGGTAGTCGTACTCCTTAACTGCTTGCGAACCCATAATCATATATAATATTAAGAAAATAGGTAACGACCAGGTTCTTATCTGAAATAAAAGAAACTGCCAACAGATTGACAATAATTAGTTTATTCAAACTCTAATATTCGTTACTGTTTACAAAGGAACACTTTTGTGTACAATGTAATGAGAATAAAAAACAGCTGCCTGAAGATACAGAAGGAAAGTTAGCACATTTTAATTCAAATTTTATGAGTTTGTTATGTCATACGGAACCGAACCTCATCATTGAGCTGAAATTTCACACTGTCTAGTATGTTCCGTCCGGTTTTCAGCTCAATTCCGTTAGTCAATTGGCCTTCTTAGTTTAAAGCAACTCATGTTTTACTTTCACCAATATTAACCGTTCCCTCATCCCTATTATTATTATTTGTCATGTTAACATTGTATTGTGTTTCATTTTCAACACCCATCATAAGCAGGAAAAAAAATTTCTCCGACCTTTAGTGCTTTTTGTTTGATGCAAGACTCGATTTATGCAAAAGCTCCAGAAATTTGCATCTTGAATTCTTATGCGGGATAACTCATATTAAGCTTAAGCACAGTATTTTCGCGGAACGAAGCTAATGTTTAAAATGATCATAAAAACTTAAAACCTTATCGCTTATATAATGCAATAAACATTTATTCGTATGCGTGATGTTAGAAGGACTGGAAGTCAAAGGTCAATTGATCATTGAAAATAGAAGGAATAATAAAATTCTTCAAAGTCCTTTAATTATTCCTATCATTATTATTAGTCCTTTTATTATTTGGATCTCTAATTACTGGGGAAGCAACCTTGTTGAGTGAGTGTTTAACTTATTTAAATCTTATAGGCGATGATGGTTACGAAAGTGACTTACAACAGAAATGTAGAAATCCTTATTTAGATGCTTGCATCCACTCTTCTGCACACTATCCAAAAAAAAAAGATATTCTACATTTTCATTGCTTCAATAGCGCTTGGAATAACTAGGCTTCAAAGATTCAAGTTTTCGCGAACTGTAAGGGCTAACAAAGACACAAACTTTTTAGTTATGACATTTTCTAATTCAAGAGTCCTATACATCTGTGTGGACCAAAGTCACGACTCCTTTTAGTTCCAAAGTCTTAGTTAGCATTAATAAGAATAGGTTAAATACCATTGCAATACACCTATGGCGACAACAGTCAGAGAGAGGAAGAGAGAGTCATTGTTATAATTATTATTGTTATTATTATTATTAATTTAGCCCGAGAGATCTTAAAGCACCAGCATCTAAGACTATCTGTCGGCTTTATGGAAAAACTCTACCGCGCTTGAGATTTGAATCCACCATCATGGAGTTGTTAATCGAGGCTCTTTGCCTACTCGTCCCCTCAGGCGGCTAGAAGAGAGTTAAAATTAATCGAAAAGTCTGATTGCCATTCTATTCTTGCTGACACGAGCAAACGTCACGCAAGAGCGCCCGTGCGTGGAATCATAAGTCGACAGAAATTATTATTGATAAAAATTAATAGGAGTAAGGTGTTAATGAGTGCCGTCAAAGCAAAAGTAAGGAAAGCTTGATATGTAAATAACGTTACATTAGGAAATTGGATTCTTAGTTGTTAACTATTTGATCAGGCAGGGGGGTTAATGATAGTACAACCTATACACACAAAGCATTACTTTAGTTGTGTAGTCTAAAAGTCTTAAGTAGATTACTAGGTCTTTCAGCTCCGTACTATGCCACAGTAGGAGTTAGTTGGGCAATCGAAAAATTATAAGTAGATTACAGCCCCGTGCTAGGCGGTAATAAATTACTTTAGTTGCCTAGTCTAAAAGTATTAAGCAGATTACTAGGTCTTTCGGCGTCATTCAACTCCATACCTTACCTTAGTTAGGCAGTCGAAGAATTATAAGCAGCTTACAACGCCTTCCAACCCCTTGCTAGGCCACAATACGTCACTTTAGTTGGGTAGTCTAGAAGCCTTAAGTAAATTTTATAAATTTTTCAGCCCTGTTCTAGGCCACGATACATTATCTTAGTTGGGCAGTCCAAAAGTACGCATTGAACTTCTTAGCACTTCACTTCCCAGTTACGTTAGAGGACGAAGTTTACGCCCCTACGTTTGCTTTGACAATGATCTTCAACTTCGAAAGACAATTTGTATATGACATTTTACCCCATCTGCCCATACTGCGCAAGACATTTAAATTCTTTAATACTTTCCGGTCGATCTGATTTTAAAGTTATACCAATCCCGCGTAATCATAACACCAGTTCGCTTAGGCTTAGAATTCTTGAACTTTCTCCATTTCTATATTTTGTTTAATATATTGATGACAATAATCATCTGCTATAAAATTGACTGAATGACAGGGCGACAATTTCAGGACTTGCCTTCAAATCAAGTTGTTTATATCGTTCAACCCATCTGAAAATTTCTGCGCCCTACTATCTGCCTTAAACTTATTTGTAACTTAAACACCAAGTCACTTATTCGAGCCAAATTCAAAAATACAGCATTTAATAGACGTACATGTTTATACCCAACCAATTGCATTCACCAGGTCCGCTATATCCTCTTTTTCTGAGCCTTGGTATTGTCTTTGATTACCTTCTTTAATTTACAAAATAAGTAGGTACTTAGTAAGAGAGAAAAAGCTTCTTGGTCTTGCGAAATGATTGCCGGGAAAATTTGTGAACCCTTACATTACCAAGGCTCTATTTACTAGTATTGTTAGATCAATCCTAGAATAATCTTAGATGAGGTGATGTCCGTCCTATCAGTATTATATTGATTCGAGCGAGAGCAGTTCTTATCATTCGCTTGGGAAAGTCTCGGATGCGATTTTAATCGTAACATGCTGTGAAGCTTGAGCATAAAATATTGCTCATCGATTTACGTAGACGTATCTTAAACATAGTCTTTGTGATTGTAAATGAGTAACTGATTGGCGAAATTGATTCGCTTGCGCTTTTGAAAGAAATTAACCTAAATGTTTACTAAACGGTCATATCATTACCTTCTGATTGAGCTCTGGTTAAGTCTGGTTTAGGTAGGTGTGATTTACTAGCCCCATGAATATCATCAATAGAGATTTGAATAATACATACTACTTATGGTCCTTGCCCGATGCATTCTTTGAAATGCCCTAAACACGCCGCCAACGTCTCCGCCAATATTTGTCTAGGCATATATTCTTTATACAAGGGAGTATAGCAGATAATTTCAAACCTTAGTTTTAATTGTTGTTTTACTTTCTTTTTCTTTTTTTTCTATTTTCTTGATCGGAAACTAAGTTTACGTTTATCATCCCATTTGTTCGCAATACTTGTACTGTAAGATATGGAACTCACAAGTGACAATAATTAATTTCCAGAGCTGTTTTAAGGAGAATAGTGAGTACCGTTGAGAGTCTACCGTTGTCGAGAAAGTATGCATTTTTCTTACTATCGCATAAAAAATTCGTCAATCGCAAAATTGCTGAGGGAGGTTACTCGTTATCGGGAACCATAAAAGGCCAGTACGTAGGCGTAAGTTAACCACTGATATAGCACTACCTTAATATCGAAGATGAATGCGTCATTTCTATGCAGTAAATAAAAGGAATGTCACTGGCCTCTGGCCCCAAATTTGAGAGTCTCTTTTCTTATACGATTTCTAAGCATTTTGAATGAATTACCCAAATGACGGACGAAGCAAGCCTCGATCTCTCTCTCTCTCTCTCTCTCTCTCTTTCACTAATACCTGTATATTATCACACTCTAGGCTTATATATTTAGAATTTAGGTCTAAGTCCGAACATGAAGAATCTGAAGGCGGAAACCGACTAATCGTTAAGAGTTTCTGTACATTTTTCAATGGCTTAACAAGTTTCTCGTCGATTGATGACCGAAGTATTGCCGGCAAATTGTGCGGAAAAGGTACGAAATTTAGAATCCAATGTTCTAGTTACTACGCCTTTACGTGTGGTTAAGACCAAGCTCTCTAAATAAATCAGCACTGCAGTTTACGATCCTATCTCGACCTAAACAGTTCTTCCAGTTTTTCCAAGAATGTTCAACGCTTCTTCTTGTGCATATATTTTGATCGTTTTTTCTCTTGAAAATCCAAATATTTTCCATAGTTTTGTACAAATTTTTTCCTGACTGGGCAGCACTTTTTCAGCGTTTCGAAACTGTTTGCAAGCCAATCATATAATCGTCCATTTTCGACTGCTACTGTATACTTTTGTAAATTTGCGTTGAAAAGAACACTGACGAACATATTTAAATTAATTGTCGTAACTTAACCTCAAAAGATGTGAACAAATTGAGCAGAGAGAGACCATAGAAAAATTCCAAGAAAATATATTAATAGAATGTATCGAAGAAGGCAATTGTCCAATTGCTTGAAAGTGCCGTTAAACGCTTTTGATTTGATTCGATAAAGGCCATAAAATAAAAAAAATACTGGCTGCCAAAGTCAATCATTAATTAATGGCTCCTGTAGAGACTCATATGAACTTAAACTATATATTTTTCATATGAGAGAGAGAGGGAGATAATTTATTAAAATTAAACAATTAGTTATAAATATATATAAATATATATGCATAGGTATTTTTTAAAACGTCTGATTGGGGACTGTTTTCGTCATAGGCAACAACACATCATAAATCATAATGATGTACATGCACTGCTGGGTATTCTATTGCTATGCGAAGACAAAAAGATAAATTCCCTATAGAATTATGATATATAGGCTGAGTTGCGCTCTGATATGTCAAAAAAACGCGAAAAATGTTCAACATAACGCGTCGCTTGCACTTGCATAACTAAGCAAGTGATCCTCATACCAATGCCCATATAACTATTTACCACAGGTCAGGCGTCACCGCTCTCCCCTTGTCCTTACTCCTCCCCGGCCACCTAACGAATGCGGTTGCTGTTGCAATGCAGTTAGACAATTTCAAACAAAAACAAAAAAAAAAAAAAGGGAGAAAACCACCGAACGTATTGCAATTTTTGTTTAGGTCAGAAAGGAAAGAAACGTTATTGGTGGCAAGAAGAAGTTATGAAGCGGCGTAGAAGTAAGAGTGGAGTTAGCTGCGGGAACAAATAAAATTGCATATGCATTTTTCAAGCAGAATGCATTTGAGGCGAACATAAGCTTTCTGCCGAGTGATAGTAAACGAATGTAGAATGACATGCAATTGCACGTAAGTAAATTCGTTTTTTTGTTTTTGTCTTTGTTTTTTTGGTTTTTTTCTTTTTTTTTTTTTGCTTTTTCTTTTTGCGTGATTTCTATTTTCTACAATTTGAACAAAAGTGGATCCAACTTTTAAGTACTTGCAGCAATTTTTTTATGAAAAAAATGAAATAAAACATAACGGCAGTGGCTAAAGTAAGAGAAGAAGAGCGATAGAGCAAAAGTGCACACATACAAACACACCGCGCAACAAAACAACTAAAGTTTAAGGTATGTGACGCAATGCGACGTTAAGGGCAGTTCTTTTTATTTTTTACAAATATAAATATATATACACACACACACACATGCACACTTACAATTGAACACACACGTACATGTGTGTCATGAACGCACACCGATTCGGATTTGTGTCTAAAGGCTGTATGAGAAAGATTTAAGCTCAAACTCGTGTGATAACAGGAAATACGCGCGTTCTCATGCTTTTATTATTATTACATATATAGATAAATATATATGTGTGTATATGTGCGTACATATATTTATATATAACATATATGTATATATATATATATATCTTATGTATATGTAAATGCATATGCAGTGTGCAAGTGAGTGTATAGAGGTATAGCAGTAGATTGGTTAGCTATGTGGGCCAAAACTTTTCTGGTGACTCCAAATGTTTTATATGCACCGGCTGTCTGTCACTGCATCAAACTGACAGTCAAGCAGGCATCCAAACTCAAGCATGCACCTAGATGAACAAACAAACACACACACACACACACACGCACACATAAACGCGGCGTCTCCCATAGGCACGACAAGAGATAGAATGAGAGAGAGACAGAGAAAAAGAGAGAGTGAGAGAGAGAGAGAGAGAGAGATAGAGAGAGACCCTGGCTCTGACAGAACTATAAATAAGGAGGCAAATGCTAACCTGCATTTGGATTACAAAAACAAAAAATTGATGTACATACTCGCACACACGACTACCACATTCAAACCTATGCAGGCTTGTGTGTTATTGCGTTGCAATGCGGTTGCATTGAAAAAGTGCAACGTAAAAAAAAAAAAAAAAAAACAAAAAAAAAAATTGAAAAATTGTGCTGCGTTTTATTTCATTTTATTACCCAACCTATTTCTCTTGTTCTTCTTATTCTTGTTGTTGTTGTTCTTGTTGCTGTAGTTGCAGTTGTTGTTAGTTTAATACACGGATGTAAACACACAACTACGTACACACAATTGCTTTGGGTATCTATTTGCATTGCTTAACACTATGTGTGCGTATGTGTGTTTTTGTAAGTTTGGGTGTGCGTGTATGCGGGTATGCGTTTTACTGTATGTGTATTCGTTTTTATATTTTCACTAGTGTAGGCGCATTAAAAATGCGCGCTTGCGTTTGAAAAATAACGCGCATTTTATTCAATAGCGAATAAAAAAAAATTTAAACAAAAAAAAAAAAGAAAACAAAATAAACAGAAAAATTTACAAAAATGCTCCGCCTTCATTTGAGCTGTAAGTAAGATGCGTGCGGTGGCTTTTAGTTAACATTAGTCACCCATATATATATATATATATATATATATATATATATATATCTGTATACGTATATATAGTCCAGCAGTGCTATTTCTATTGCAAACCATGATAACAACAACAGTACCAAGCCCAACTATTGTGGGCTTGAAGCTTAAAAATCTACTGAAAGACAAATAGCCCGGAGGTTCCCGGTTATTTATTCTTTAGCCCATATATAGGTATAGGTATCGTGCTAGCCCTTTGGCGGGAGGCTATATCACCCATATATATATATATATATATATATGTATTTATATGTATAAGTATGTGTTTGTGTGTATAAGTATTTCAAAACTTTGTCAATGCTGTTAGTAGCAGCTTTTTTATTATTGCCATCAATACATACATATAAACATCAACGGCATCATCATCAGCGTCATCATCGTCTATCTATTTATCAGTGACCATCAGCAATAGTATTTCATCAAAAGTCTCTCCACTTGAATTTCCGGCAAATTCAATCCTTTCATTAAACATTACAGTCACCGAAGGTATGCGTGCATATACAAATACATATGTATATATATATATATATATATATATATATATATATATGTATATATATTATATATGTGTTTACGCTTGGATTTTTGTGCGTAGTTGTTATTTATATGGTTTTGTTTAATTGTACAAAGACTATTTTTTTATTTTTATTTATTTTTTTTAATATTTATATATATATATATATATATATATATGTGTATATATTTTATTTCAATTCTCTTATCACTATTTTGTTAATAAAAATATATGCATAAAAAACAAGAAGTGAACAAAACAACAAAAATGTTTCAAATACCTGATATTTTATTATTATATATATTTTTTTTAGTTTTTATGCAGTTGTTAAGGCTGTTGTCGTTTGTTTTTTATTTTTGCTAAGGGGAATTATTCTTGTGCATAAAAACAAAAAAAAAAAAAAAAATCCCTCTTTGGCTAGATTGCTGTGAGAATTTCACTATACATTTTATTTTTTTTTTATTTTATTTTTTTTTTTTTTTATTATAATTTTTTGTAAAATCACTCAGATTTACTTGAAATATTTTTTAATTGAACAACTTATAGGAAAACAAAAAAAAAAAAATAAAAAAAATAATCCATGCTCCGCAAGCCTTGCTCGTTGCAATGAACATAATCTACAATCTTGTCCTGTTTCACAAATCATCATAAGTAGGTAGATCTTGCGTTCGATTGGTCTCTTCTGAATGGTTTTTTGTTCGTTCTTAACTTTTTTTCTACAGAGATTTCAACCAACCTATTGCCTGAAAAGCTTCCTCTCTGGGAAATGAAGTCTTGCTAAAGCTTTCTAACACTTTTACATTCGTTTTGTATTCACCCCCCTGCTTTTTTGATATAAGTATAACAGTTTTAGCGATCTAGGGGTCAATGTATTATATAGGGATTTCTATCTTCTGAGCCTGTTTCTCTTATTATAATATTAAAAAAAAAAAAAAAAAAAATTAACTCATCGCTTTTTTCACTCTTTTTACCCTACACACTTTATGATATAAGGTATATTAAGTTCATGTGAATGTATATAACACCAAAGAGAGTTTAAGACGCGACCAACTTTCCATCATTTTTTTAATGCATCTAAACATGTATGTCCGTCTGCCCGTCTTATGTAAACACACGGGCAATAAGTGCTTTGATGTGCTTTAACCCAAGCATGAATCCGTAATTTGTCATAAAAAATTAAATGGAACAAAATTGGAGCTACATGCGTCTGTTTTCTGCTTCCGCTCCCGCTATATAAGATTTCTGATGAATTGTAAGCTCCTCAGGAAATGGTTTAATTTTTAGTGTTTGAAAATGAAAGTTGGTCCGCAGTAGCAATTTAATAAAAAAAAGTTACTGGTAAAGAATTTGGATCAGGTAGACCGATTTTGTGCATATATTATGGGATGTCGTGAGAAGCAAACCATTATCTCGACAAAATGTGTAATTTCTAGTGAACTACAAAAAAAAATTCGAATTTTTAGGAAGTAAATTAAGTTCGGAAAATTTTGGATTACGTCGCGTGAAGTTTTTGTCATGATCCACTATGCGGTCTTTCATGAAAAGCAAGACTTTGCAGGACAATTATGTTTATTTTTATTGTATTATTAGTAAAACGGGACAATAATAGTACTAAGCGAAGCGATGTTGGGCAACTAATAGCCAGTTTTTTTCCAAGTGTAATGTCCCTTTCATCTTCTCATCTACATATCTTTTACGATCCTTTGATTGGTCCTTTTCCTTCGTCTAACTAACTCTTTTGCAGTATGGACAATAACCGGCAGCTTGTTTTTTCAAATCAATTAAACTAAGACTATTCGAACTTTAAACTTTAGAATTTAGAGCCTGGTATTGGGGATGTTATTAATCGTGGGGCACTGAATACATTTCGGAAAATCTATTATTCTCTTCCTATTTGCTCGTGTTTCTATTTGATAAAAGGATGCCTCGCTTTTTTGCACATTTCATCTATTTAAACATTCGCAAGTATTTTTTGCCTTAGGACGCCTCAATCGTTCTTCTTTTGTAAATTTTTCCATTTTCTTTCTCTGCGCCATTTTTCTTCTTCTGCAATTTCTACATCTATTTATATTTCTATTTCTCCTTCTTTTTTTCTTAGTTTCACCATTCGCTTATATCACATTTTTACCTTCATCTCTACTTCTATGTCTATGTCTTTTTCTTTATCTATTTCTACTTCTTTTTCTATTTTTAGTCTCATTTCTAATTCTAGTTGTACTACTACTACTTCTAAACGTTCTTTCATTACATTGCTACTTCAGATTTTGCTTTCACTTCTGCATCCGTCTCTAAATCTAATTTTACTTCCACACATGCTTCCAAGTCCATCATTACTTTCACTTCTACATCTGTCTCTACGTCTACTGCTACTTCTACTTCTATATCTACTTCCCTTATCTACACACATACACAGCTTTTATTTCCATCTACTTGCTATTAAGATAGAAAACAGGAGATATGTCAAGGTCAGCTGATGTACTGCGAATGCAATTGTCTAATCATCGGCAATGATAGGCTTTGAAATGTAAATATGATGGAAACGATAATCGCGTGCATCAACGCAAGTGATAAACATTTACGACTCGACAGATAGAAGTGATAGGCTAACGTAGACATTTAGACATTGCCATTCCTCTAGGCTTAACGATCTTTACAAGTATCTTTTGTACGAAACTAGTAAGGCTTAGGTAAGTAACTCTTGGTACATGGTGTACATGGAATATTAAGTAAAGTCAAGCTGATAATAATTAACTGGTATTATCGCAATTGTCGCAAAAGAATCCGCATCAGGTTGTAGATCTTATTGAGATAAAGGTACCCATAGATGGGAATATGAGGCATGATCTCAATGGTTAGGCCTTGGAGTACTTAAAGGAATATTGGAAGTTATATAAGAAATCTGATAGGTTAGTAGGTTAAAGCAATATAGTAGAATGAAAGAGCATAAGAGAAGAGTACAACTAACACTCTTCGTGTGTATTCATCGATATACCTAACATTATTATTAGAATGTTTATTAGATTGTTCATGAACGACCAAAGTCGAGTTACCAAACTGAATCTTTGACTTAAGAGGTATGGGGAGAGGAAATGCAATAAAAGATACTAGTGACCAGGGTACTAGTATCTTGCATAAGTGCGTAACGAAAATCACGTTGTCTTAATCTTTTGGTAAATAGCCACCTTTATGGCGCTCAAAGGTAAGCCTGAATTGAGAATGAACGCATGAAGTAGGCCGATGAACTAACCCCAGCTAACCTCTTCAAAGCAAATTTTAACTGCTTCCAAGTCCTTTCCCATCATTGTCATGATATTTATTGCAATTAATTTATAACGTATACGCCAAATAGAAATTCTGGCCGCCCTGTCAGGCTTACTACCTCGTTTTTCAGCACAAGTGTAGCGCTAACCAAAAGCATTTGTTACCCATCGTAACTAGGAGAAGTTACGAGTATGCATTTTCTTACCCTATATTTTTTCTATTTTAATTTCTTCCAGGTTGCTTTTAACAATCCTGTTTTAGCACAAATTTTTTACAAAGAGTTATATTGAGGCTATTGAAAATCTCGTCAAGATTTGTATTTAATTGCGTATAAAGCAGCGTTGATTTGGAGGGTATTGTCACAATCGTTACACCACAAATTCTGTAGGATATGAAAAAAAACAGTTACGAAAATAACAAATTAATTATTTAATTGATTAATTAATTCATTATTTGTTTAATTAATTTTTTAAATTTTTTAATTAAATAATTATTGTTTAATTAATATTTTAATTTTTCAATTAATTAATTAATTGTTCAATTAATTTTTTCATTTTTTAATTAATTAATCACTTAATCATTCATTAATTCATTAATTTCTTAATTAATGTGTTTAATTAATAGGGTGTAGGGTATAAAAAAAAGTTTTTAGGTTACGAATATTAAATTACTTAAAAAATTAATTTATTAAAATAGTTTTAAGTTACAAAGTTTTAATTAAATATAAATTTAATTAATTAAAAATTAATTTTTCATCTTCGCAACTTAAAAACCCCTTCCTTTTTATGCCCTACAACACTTGTGGTACGAGTGAAGATTAAATTAGTGCGGATATATGGAATATTTATAAGGATTTGAGTTGGACCTAATCTTTTCATAATCACTTTTTGCCTCAAACTAAGCTTATTCGTTCGTCTGTCTACCTTATGTTCGGTCTACAGATCGCAGTTTCTGAGATATTTTGGTGAAATCCGAGACATCGATTTGTTTTGCTTTGCGTCAAAAACGAAACCTATTGAAAATGATTAAGATCGAAATACTTCTTTCGGCCATTCCCTCATATAAACGTATATTTTCAGTAATCTTTGTAAGAATAACTGTATTAAACGAATTGTTGTAGGATATTTATTTATGATCGGAATACTAAAGTCGTAATACCACGACAAGAAAATACGATCACTGAAGTTCTTACGATTTATCGCGACTGCCAGGTCGCGGGTTACGAATTCAAACCTCAGTGCGATGGATTATATTTTTTAAGTAACTATAAGGTATATCCGACTTATATATGCTTGCCTGTTAATGCTTTTAAGGTATTCTGCGCCATGATGTCGTAGTTTGGACTTAAGTCTTAGGCTTAACACTGTACGCTGTAATGTGAACTTGTCTACGCCTGAAACGAAAAAATTAATAAGGATCTAATTGCGGGTCACACGATCAGAATGCGACTGTTATTTGGAAAACGAATTGACTGATTTCTAATTCAGCGAACAGGAAGGACAGAAAACCCCAGGTTTTTTGATTCAATTTGAAGCATTACAATCATGTTGTCTGCTATTTTACTGCACCTAACTGTTGTCTTCATTTAAAATTTCATATATACAATGCAATTAAAGTGAAACTTTTTCATTTATGTCTTAAAAATCATTATAAGAAATGTAATAAAGCACTAACTGACAATAACAACTCAACTGATTACGCCACACCATTGTAGTACACGAACAAATCGATATAATACGAAACTTTACTTCATCAACAACAAATTATAAAGAAACTTTAATCAAATTCTCATCTATATAGCAAACAACAAAATGTTATTTATAGAAAATCCCAATAGAAAAAAAAAAAAAAAACACAAAACAAAACGAATTTTTTGCTTTTTTTTTTTTTTTTTTTTTTTGTTTCTTTTCTGGAATGAGTAAGAACATGGAAAGTCAGTTCGTTACTACATATGAATGCATTCACACCATAACTTGTAAGGATAGCAAAGTTTTTCAAGTCAATATAAAGGATGAGTTGTGTGCATTGCATACAATGCAACAACAATAACAGCAAAAGCAGTCAACTTAACAATTTTGGCACAAAATGAAACTTTGTATGTAAAATTTTGTATGCAACGCATATTCTCGTTCATCGTTCAGCGAGTGCAACCCATCTTTAGACGTATAAGAGTAAAAAGTAAGGAAATAAGAAATGAAAATTGGGTAAATATTGTAAATAGATAAACAACCGAGCAGACGGAAGGACGGACGGACGGACGGACAAGTAGACTGACAAGGAAACAATCTGGCTAATAGACAAAGGAAAAAGTGAAGTGAAGTCTTCTGAATGGTAAAATGAATGAGAAATATATCTGCACACGCATACGTGTGATACGTACGTATGTATATACATACGGCATACGGTTCGTAATGTGTTCAATGCATGCACATTTACTTTTCAAAGCAACAAATTTCACTTAGAGGGCATGGGTGCTCGTGAATTAAGGTACGAGTACGGTGTAACGACTATTGGATGTGCGGGCTGCTTACTTAAAAATTGCATAGCGACCTCAAATGCATTTCAATTCTAAATGTTGTTGCCAAAGAATTCATCAAATAACAGCAGTAACAACAACTGCAAAAAACAATATATGTTCAATTTTGTATTCGGGTTTTTGTGTGCTTCGAATTTACTTTTTGAAAGGGCAAAAATTAGGATTGCATACAGATATCTATGTCGGTTGCATTGTATTTGGTTTTTGTTGTTATTATTGCTGTTCTACATATGTTTATGATTATCGACGTCTACACCGCACACTCACTGTCTGTGTGCCTTGCACTAATATCCGTCCTACCGGTGCTCTATACACACATACAAACCGTTAGCCTACCAATCAACCAAAAAAAAAAAAAAAAAAAAAAAAACAAAAAAAAAACCTTAGCCCAACAAAAAAAAAAAAAAAAAAAAAAAAAAAAAAAACACAACATAAAATCCAGCGCCAGACATAAACGCAATTAACTCTCAATTTAACCTCATTCCTTGCATTCAATAGAATGGAATCTAATTCGACCTGTTTGTATTTATTTATTTGTACATTGTGCTAAAGCTCAGTAAAAGCAAGCCTTTTTAATTTAAACAAGTATCGATTTTCCTATACCGTCCCTTAAGAACGCTATTCCACAATTCCTATAAGACGAGTAGATTGGATCAAGTTAACGCAAACAGCACTCTTAGGAAGAGACTATCAGGATTTTAAGAATTTGCGATTACCTAAGGCGAAAGTCAGGCAAGCGGCGGCAGTTTTATAACTTGTCCAAACGTCATAGACCATAACCATGTAAAGTGCAAGCCAACGTTTCCATATATCTAGGAGTAAAAGTTTCCTAGAGGTTGAGCAACATATGATGACATGATGACACTAAGCAATTCTTATAGAGAAGATCTGAAATTCCCGCTTGTGACTGTCATATCTGCAAGTACGTGGTCTCTTGCTGGAAAGAAGCATACTTTTGGGTCTTAACCCAGTACATAATGATGACAATAAGAGATTCTTATATAGGAGATCTGGAATTGCCGCTTGTGACCGTCATATCCACAAGTACGTGGTCTCTTGCTGGAAAGAAGCATATGACTGGAAATTAACACCTTCTGCAGAGATTGTATTAGATCGGAAATTCCCGCCTAAAGTCGTGATATCTCGAAGTACATTGTCACTTGATGGAACGAAGCGTATGACTGAGACTTAATTGCTTCTGCAGAGATTAATATGAGACAAATATAATCTTCTCGTCTGTTGGTAATAGTTCCAGTATGTGAAACCCTTTTCGAGGGAAGAAAAATAAATAAGTGAATAACTTTGTGACAACTTCCACACAGATCATTATATATGAAGCGCGGGCTTGTCGCGCGTGAACCATGCCTACAGTATCTAGATGTATTCGACTTTTCTTGGGGGGGAAGAGAAGCACATAACATAGTTTTGATAACTTCTGAAGAGACCATCACGTGATGAAAGCATACTTTTCGCGTTTTGACTGGGGTTGTAGTATATGCAAAGTAGATAGTTAAGTCTGGACAAAATTTCCGCACTGATCATTATAGGTAAGGTTCTCGCGCGTCAGAGTACATAAATGAGTCTTCATAAATGGTTTTAAATACGAGCTTCTGACCCTGGTTAGAGTCAATAAATGAGCCTTCACAACTTCTTCTAAACATGTGCTTTGCCCGTATTGATCGAGGTTTGTTGTATGTGGGACCCTTTATTGGAGAGAAGAAGAATACATAATTTAGATCTGATAACAAGCCGGGCCACAATTGTCGTTTGCATGACCACAGAACTATATGAGTTTCCTGCGATGGCTATGTGGCGAAGTGGCCATTTACCCAGAAACATGCGGCATCTTGAGGGTGGAGAGGAAAAGAAATCTTTAAATGATGACAATTTCCAAAAATATCCTCACCTACGTTGCCAAGTTTGTTCAAAGGGTAGCTTCAAAGATTCGTACTAAACTATACTTCAAATTTGATCACATTGTTAATAATGATTGCAATCATAATCAAGCATTAGTTCTTTTACAATTTCCTTATAATAAAGAAAGATTGTCGGCGGTTACGGTTACAGCATTAACATTGCATAGCAATGCATGTTTCGTTTAAGTTATCTGCATGTCAAGCAAATTACAATTTGATGTCAGTCTAATTCCGAATATTAAAATTGGAAAATAATAAGGAAACCAAACAATTCCATTTACTATACCATGTTTCTAGTTCTATGATGATAATGTTCCTACGTTAAGTGACAAGCATGACTTTCGCTTGTTTTAAACTTACAAGAAATTATTAAGGACTATGCAATGCGTGAAGTAAGTGTATGAATTTCCTTTATAGCTATTAATTGGAACGAAAACTAAAAAAAAAAAAAAAGGAGAAGAAAGAAACTTAATTTCAATTAAACATATGACTGAAGTGCGTGATAGTATATGGAAATTAGGTAAAAACAACAAGAAACGGCGAGTTCGAGTTAATAGAATGCCTTTAAAATTTTCCCTTACGAAGGCCAAATGAAAAATATGCATACCGACCGAACACTATTCATATATTATGGATACAAGGAGCGCCTTGTAAGAAATCTCTCAGGAGACACACTTAATTGGAATATTTTCTACACCTTAAAAACTATAAAAGAAAAACCTAATTGAGTGTAATGGCAAAAGATACAAAAAAAAAAAAAAAAAAAAAAAAAAAGAAAAGAAAAGAAAAAAAAAGACATAAATGTAATTAAAGCGCTCTTTACACTTAAAGATACTCCATATTGTATACATATATGTCGCCAAAGTCCGTGCATGACTCTTGGAAAACAATGAATATATATTTAGCATACAATGTGTAAAGAACATAGCCATAAGCCTCTAGCTTGGCGTTGTGTGTCGTGAGAATTTATAAATTTACCATTTGTCGCCAAGTCTCTGTGGCGTCTTAGTTTCAATATTCTTTGAAGCAACTGCTCAAACATTCGTGTAAACAATAACATGGCTTTGCTATGCAATGCTATAAAAATAGTGATAAGATAAATAAAGTCCTTGCGGTGAATGACTTAAATTGTTTGTGGTTGTCTCTCAAATATTCCATAAACACCTTAGAAATAAAATTTTCCGTAAGGTATGTAGGTGCAGCCAGAATAAAACATTAAAGACGGTGGCTACTGAGAGAGTTAGTATTCCCTAGATAAGTGTGTAATAAGATGTTTCTTAATCACATTTCATGTATTCATGTACGCTAAAGCCGACTTCCCTCAATTTCGTAACTTAAGTTTATGACTTAATTCGTTCAGTAAATGAAACTTAATGGTACGGTTTATGCAAAGAGTTACTTAGTCTAAACGATATAAGACATTTCCTTCATGAGAGTGGGATGAGAATTTAACGGGCTGCCGCAACATGAAGTAGATAAGACTTCAGGGTAAACAAGTTCGCGCTCGCGGGTTAAAATCGCGGTTGACCGGTTCGACGGTGCATGCTCGTAGTTGTAGTGCCTGTTCGGTCGATAAAGACATAGTAATTATTGATTGGACCCTACAGCTTTTCTCTTTTACTTTTTCCATCTTTTTGTAATCATAACCTGGTTGATTGGTGTTACTAGAAAAGGACAGAGAAGATAATGCTTTGAAGAATACTGCAAGCTAACATCATATAATTATTAGGAATAGCCTATGACTAATAAATATTATCTCGGATAAAAGACACGAATGAATAAGTCAAAGACACATCAACAATTTTATGATCATTGGATCTCAGTGTCCATATCGCCAGATGAAAATAAAAAATTAGGTTTAAACATGAAAAAAGTTACGTTGTAAAGGAAGCCAAAAAGCACCAACCCTTTTATTTCAATTATAGCATTAGTGTTGTTAGTCTCATCCGTATACCAGTCAAAGCCAAGACTGAGTTTTTGAGATATTTTAACTTACGGAATGAAGTACGAAACTTTTTTATGGTTACGGCATATTACATAACATTGGCTTACTGGCCTAAAAAAGAAGTGTACAACAGCACACAATAGATTTTTACGAAACAACAAACGATCAGAGTTGCATTTATTCGGTTATTAGGCATTTGACAGATAGGAGAGTCTGCGTCATTGCACAAATCGATAGCCCGACAAGTTGGACATTAAAGAGAAATGTTGTCCTCCGAGAAAAGATCGGGAGGTTCTCAGAAAAGAGATCCAACAGAATAGAGTAAGCCGTTTAAAACGAAAAACTCTTTTTAAGTAGACAGTATGGGTCGTGAGATACACAAAACCTGCTGCGAGAAAGAGGTGAACATGACGGCAAATGACTTGGAGAATATTCTCAAGTAGACATGGAAATTATAGCGTGTGCTTTAAAAAAATGTAGTTATTGCAAAGTAGTATCAACACAACTTCCTTGAATTTTTAGATAAAAAATAAATTCCACGAGAGAGAATGAAGTTGACAGCAGCTGACTTAAAATGTACCGCAGTAATGATGTAGATAACGATGGGCTTTGCAACATGCAAATTCTCCATAAGATTATGTACGTTAAAGCGGCAGCATTGTAAGGAGATAGCAAAAGGTTTAGAAAAAAAATACTAAATAGAAGCGAACAAAACAGCATGAAATGAAACAAACATTTACACCACCAGAGGGGATAAACGTAACCTCTTTGTACTAGAAGGAAAGAATAAATTTCATTAGAACGAATAATGATGACAGCGAAATAAGAAAGGAAGGGAAGAATTTGACAGGCTGGGCTTTAAGGAGAGATATAAGGAATAAGAGATAGCATAATTATGATCACTAGATTTGCGGAAACCCGTCAACTTAACGGACAAATTTTCTCAATCGTCGCAATTGCAAAAATTAAGATAAAAAACTGAGCTTCGACACAAACACTCCTTGATCAATTAGGTATAGGCGGTTAACAAATGGGCCCAATCCGTTAACACTCACGTCCACAATGCAGAAGAAATTAAAGCAACCATTAGGGTCATTAGGATCGGTTTCATGTTCAGTTCAAAAATGCTGAAAATCAATTTACTAACACATCCACAATTAAGCTTAAAATCGAATCCAATGTGCGTTAGAATAAATCGGAAAGAGATAGGCCAAATATTGTTTCGTTGAACTTGTAGAAAGGAATGAATTCATTAGCAAGCGTAACGGTTACCGACTAACGGAAAAGGTAAGCAAGACGTGAGCTTCAACAAAAAAAAAATCGGTACCGCGAGAAGCCTCGTAGTATGGGCCTTGAAGGATTACTATTGGCGAATTGGATGCTGTGACCACAGAATGTATTTCAAAAAGTGTGGTAGTGGAAACCGCGCCCTATGGTCATTAAGCAATTTGAAAAAGTCTAAAGGCTCGGCCACAGTTAATGTAAGATTGTCTTCTCTCTTCCTTCCCTTTCTGCCTTTGCGAGATCACACTGGTCTTTGCAATCGATTCTTGCTAGAAAACCGACAAAAAGTGATTTCCTTCTTTCGCTTTTCTATCCGCCTGCGAGAAGATAGCGAAGTTCAACACGAATAGTTCTTCTTCTTTACGAATAGTTCTCTTTATCTTTACTTTTATTTCTCTTTGCTTTCCTTTGCTTTTCTTCATCTCTTCAACTTGAAAAGTTTCATTCTATCATTATTTTGTTATAATTCTTATATACGTGTATATCATGCGTGATAATCAATTCTATTAAAGAAATCGCTAAAATAATTGATTTTATTGAACCCAATAAGCAGAGAGAGAGAGAGAGAGAGGGAGCGAGAGAGATTAACCGACAAGCAAATTAAATGATTTAATTTATAACAAACAATGAAGCAACATATGGTTGGTATACATACAGAGGCATATGTATGTTTGTATGCATATATGTCTGTATGAATTTACAATGAACCAAATAAATGAAACTCAACGATATAAACAGATCAGAACGTTGCCCAGCATTCAACAATAATAGCAAGTAGTCCTCGATGATGGTGATGGTAATGATGGCAATGTGTGAAAATTTTATACCCAAAAATTCAAAAAAAAGAAAAAAAAAAAAACGAGACCGAGAACGAGAACTGAAACTGTAACTTGAAAGTCAATGAATGTGAAAATAAGCAGCATTAACATACGAGAACATATGATAAACTCGCGCGCATACAAAGTGAAGCCGGTTAAAAGAATAAAAACAAAAAAGGAACGAAAACACACGAAAAAGCCCCTCAACGAAAAAAAAAAAAGCGAAAAAATATGAAAAAAAAGGAAAGTGTTTAAATTTTTATTGCTATAAATTACCGAAAAACAACGAAAAGCCCGAAAAGAGGACAAAAGTAAAAATGCCCAGTGAAACTTCCTGACGTGTATAGCTGAGCAAAAATTTGCTGAACATCATTGTGTGGGAACCGAAAAATGAGCTGTAATAACACCAGTCATTGGAAACCAACTGAACTGAACTCACCGGTTAAGGAATGCATTAAAGTCCAAACGCGACTGCCAACACAAGTGCATGTACATGTTTGCCCGAGTTCGTAGTGTTGTAATGAATGATGATGCATTCATACATAATACTAGAAAAAGAGAAAGAGAGAAAAAGAGAGAGAGAGAGAGAGAGAGTGTGTAAGCCCTACTGGCCGGTAATGCAAATAAGTAGCGAGTTTTTCTGGATAATTTTTACTTTTATTATTATTTTTATATATTTCTTGTTGTTGTTGCTGCTTTTGTCGTTAATTTTTTATTTTTTTTTATTTTTTTATTTATTTTTATTTTTTTTATTTATTTTTTTTCGTATATACATTTCGGTTGTTGTTGCTTTGTTGCATTTTGGGCTATCATCAGCGATGGCCTTCATAAATTCACGTGTGGTCGGCAACCTCATCATATTTTTCATTGCATACATTTACGTTGCAAATGAAAAACAACAAAGAGATAAATAAAAAAATTATTTAAAAAAATAAAAACAAAAAAAGAAAAGCGAAAACATGCATTTTTTGTTTTTCATTTTTTGGAAATTGCTCTGATGTTTGCGTGGCGTTGTTTGCTTCTCTGTTTATGTACACAGCTGAGTGAATGAATGAATTTTTACACTTCTGCAACACTTGCATTTCCGTTTTTTTTTATTTTTTTTTTTATTTAAAACTTATTTTTATTTTTAAATCAATTTATTTTTTTATTTTTTGCAAATTTTTCTTTTTTCTTTTTGTTTTTGCACATCGTTTTCGTAATAATGAAGCGCTGATGAGTCTTAATGCCGGTCATTGACAATGTAAAGTAGCTAAAGAGGAATGAGACTTTTGTTAATTTGTGGCTTGTCTATGAAAGTGTGTGTGTGTGTGTGTGTATGTGTCCATGTATGTTTTAAAATCAAATTTTATAAATTGTTTTATTTACTATTTAGGGCTACATGTGTACTTACTTTAGTTTTGATCCTATACCTTTGATAGAGTAAGATTTACCTCTACCCTGATTGCCGTGAGACTAAGCCTTTATTGCACTAACGTGCATATCGTATTGGATTTTTTTGTCGACCTACTTTCAATATTCATTTTAAATCTATCGAGTATCATCTAACACGATCGTCTAGTTTCTTCGTCTTTCTTTTCGTGTTCATGTAAACCTTTGGTCATGTGGGTCGATCCACCCAACTAGTAGTGTAAGAGTCGATCAACCCAAACGTCACCCCTACGATTGGTGCCGTCTGCAATGCCTTGGAAAACTATATAAACCGCATTTCAAGTAGCGTAAGATTCCACATGTTTGCATTTATTCCATCACCTTCATCGGCATACCTCACTCGATTCATCCATTTTCAATGGTGAGGTGAAAAGCTGCCCTACTCTCAATCTTTCACATATCTCAATAGTTAAAGAGATAGTCGCCAATCCTTCCTTTTGCTAATCCATTTGATCGCTGGCTAATTGAATCCCAATGTAGCGTAAGATTATTTATTTACTGATCGGTACTTTTCCCAAGTGGCCAAACTCTTCCTCTGTCTATCCCATAATGCATTAGATTCTCAATTCGCTAGCCAACTTCCCAGCTCACTTTTAAGGCCATCACTCTCTTGCTTCGCTTCATGATGAAATTGCCAATCCATTCATCCGCCACTCGACTCCCGTTTAACTTTTTCCTCATTTATCTATCCGTTTGGTAACGATTGACAGATCTGCACAAGCGCTGCTTTATTCAACTGCTAGGCTCTTTCTGCTTCCGTGAAATTCTTCTTCAGCCACTTGCGCTCTTATTTCAATACTTGATGATTCTCAATTTGTGAGTCCATCGATCGAGTCTTCTCTATATTTATCAATCGGTTGTCAATTGGTAGGTTTGTGCATGCAACGCTTTACATATCCCCCTCTCCCCTCATTTGTCTTTTTATCCTCGAGGAACGTCTTTTTGAATTATTTGAGTGGCTTGAAAAAGACACCGCTTTTCCATTGATTTTACTTATTGCGCTCGTATTCCTACACTAATCATACCTTACCTACCTATCTAAGGCTATTGCTAATCGTTTTAGTATTTATCGATATTTTTTATACGTTCATCCTGTCCCACCTGTAACAAAAATATTCCCTTCATTTCTTTCTACAAATCTACCAAGTTCACGCAGGACATATCCAACATTCGTTAGTGGAGGCGAATGGAAAGCAATTTGGAGCTAGAGAGTCTAAGAATTTTTAATCAAAACTTAGTTTTAATCAAAATTTTAATACCAAGCGGTACATAGCACTGCATGATCAAGTGATGGATTTCATCAATCCAAACTGGTAAGCGGAAACTAAGCAATGTTCCCGAAGCTCAAAGGTAGTAAACTAAGACATTCTCACAATTTTGCATAGAACCAATTTATTCCTTTCTATTTGGGCCAAGAAGTGTATTCCTTATTGGATTTTATAAGCTGAAAAATTTAGCCCGATACATCATCGCACATCGAATGTGTGAACACAGCCAGTCTCTCGAAATTTCTCCCCCTCTCTCTCAACATCTCAACACTGGGCGAGAAGATATTTTTTTCTTATTTGTACGGTCAGCTTCACATGGAATTCCTCCTTAAAAAGTCACGACCAGCCAGAATTATGGACAGCGTAGATAGGAAAGGGGAAGAAGAGATTAAAAGACGTTAACATTTCATTTCAACGCTTAGTATGAATTCTCCAACAGCTGAACAAATACGACGAACGCACACAAATGCTTATAGTGCATCCTGGTCAACACCGTGCCGACACTTGTCGGCAATATTCTGTAATTGGCTGATCGCAAAAAAAAAGTAAAAATCCATCAGTAAGGCTAAGAAAGTCGGCCAATTTTATGCCAACAATAACAATAATGTTCACCAAGGCATATAATAAAAAGCAAAAAAAAATTAAATAAATTGCAATATGAAAGCAATCTACGACGTAGTAGTACAAATCTTCTATGTTAGAAAGCGTTTAAAAGCGGTACCATTTAAGTCAACTAAACGGTTTTATTATTCGAATAATTGATTATATTACTCGGATAATCGGTTTTATTATTCGGATAATCCTTTTTCTTGCTTGTTTTGCTTAATTAGGTGAATATAAATTTTGATATGTAATGCTTGAGAGTAAATAATCGGTTTTTATATTCGAATAATCGAATGTTTGTTGAATATTAGATTTAATTACGGTAATTTTTATTAAGTTCCCGTTCTGTAAATAGTTGAATTAATTTGAAAAAGTCAAAGTATGTTTATGCTGCAAGTTCTGCATCATTTCGCGAGAAAGCCAAATGGCATCGTAATGGCATCGTCGCGTTGAAATCAGTTCGCGCGCTTGCATGTGTATAAATGACTACATGCCTGTGTTTGTGTGAATTATTAACATTTAAATGAAGCTCATCAGTTTTTTTTTTTTTTACTTTTTAATTTTTTTTTTTTTCGCTTTTTTTTATTATTTACAGCAACCGATACTTTTTTAAACATTTTTTTATTCGTTTTCGTTTTTTTGGACAATAATAAACATTAACGAAAATCACATGTATACAAACACAAACGCATACTCATATATATATATATATATATAGGAAGTAAGTGAATGAATAGTCAATTGGTTCGTTGGTTGCTGGCTCGTTATGGCGATAGGTAGGTAGGTAGGTAGGTAGATAGATAGGTAGGGACAGTGGGTAGAGAAGGTTGAGTAAATAATTTTCATTATCAACAATTACGGTTTGACCTTGAAAAATGGCATTGGCCCCAATTATGCCGACAATGTGCACAATTTTTCTACAGTTTTATTTCTTTTTTTTTTTTATTCCTTTTATTCATATACACACACACACACACACATAAATATGCCAGGAGACTTGTTGGCCATATAAGCGTATGAATGTGTGAAGTTTTAATAATAACGGGGTGCTGGCTCAGTTTTGCTATTTTCTGTTTCTTTTTTGCTTTCATTTTTTTCTCTTTTTTTTTTTTTTTTTTTTTTGTTTTATTGTTCATGCGACGAAAAAATGAAAAACTATAGGTATAAATAGGCTTATTATTGTTGTACGGTTGGTTGGTTGGCTTGGTTATCATCGCATGGGACCCTTGCTTGCTTGCTTGCGTTCGTTTACGGTGCTGGGTAACGTTATTCACCGCTGAAAAGCAAAAGCAAAACACTATCACTTGGCC
The DNA here is from genome assembly GCF_014805625.2 of Glossina fuscipes. Taxonomy (NCBI): domain Eukaryota; kingdom Metazoa; phylum Arthropoda; class Insecta; order Diptera; family Glossinidae; genus Glossina; species Glossina fuscipes. The sequence continues at coordinate 308,275 of NW_023998455.1, read as the reverse complement.
GGTTGGTGTCGTTGTCGGTGTCGGTGTCGATGTCGGTGTCGGTGTCGTCGCCGTCGCCGCTATGGCATGTGGCCTTGATATGATATCATTGCTTATATTTACTGTTTGTCTGGCTTTATTATTGTTTCCAAACGCACACACATATTTATATAAAGCAGCCACTCATTCTACTTTATTGTAGAGTCATACGTACCTCTGTTTCGCAAACGTATTCTTGTTTATATCATATACGTGCAACGAACGCATTTAACATTTGTTCCTCATTTCGTGTGCTTTGTCTCGTATTTAAAACTATGTATATATGTATATATGCAGCGTTTACGTTTACGTTTACTCTTGCTTCTTCATTCTTTTTATTTTTTTTTTTTATTTTTATTTTTATTTTTCGTTGAGTTGGCATTGCGTAAAAATTTCACGTTTGATTGTTCATTTATAACGCGCCTTTTCATTGTCACTGTTCACTTCTTTTTATGGGTAAAAATGTTAAAACAAAAACAACAACAAAAAAAAAAAAAGCAAATCGCGTTAATAAATAAATAAATAAATGTCCCCCCAAAAAGAAAACTGAAACAATTTTTTGGTTAATTTTAATTGATTATTTACTCTTACACCGCACTTTCACTTTTACAGATTGCGGCTTTTTTGTTCAAATTTTTTTTTTTTGTTGTTGTTGCGCTGCATCAACAACTTGTTGATGTTTTTGTATTTATTGCATTTTCGTCTTTTTTTTTCTCGTTTTTCTGGTAATTTAATCAATTAATTTTAATATCTCTCAATTTTGTTTTTGTTATTGCTATTATCATTAAGGAAGCGGGCGCGTATATGTTTGTGCATATAAAAATACTTATAAACCTATTTTAATTAATTCAGAACAAGGTCATGACTTTCAAAAAAAAAAAAAAAAAAATTAAAAAAAAAGTGTTTTTTAGATTAATTATAAGGTACACAGGGTTGTTTTGTTTAATGATTTCGAAAACCGGTTCCGGAAATATCATTATTTGTAAATGTTTTTCTTTTGTCATATAAAAACTTTATTAGAAGGCAATGCAACAAAAAAAAAATAATAATAATTTTGACAAAAGGAATGAAAAGATAATTTTTAACAAGAACTTTCGGATAATGGAGAAATCGAATTTTTAGAAATTATTCTCAATATTTTTATTTTAAAAGTTCCTTTCATTTGCTATATAAGAAAAAGCAGTATTATGCAACCACCTAAGCCATATTCTGTAGTGAAAGAAACGACTATCACACCAACCAAAGGACAAATTTATTTTAAACAACTGGAAAGATTATGTTGGACGACGGTTTGCTTTTACATACACCACTTCATTTAATACAGTTTATTATTCATATAATGACGTTTCAAAATAAGGTCGTATAGGGAAAGTGATCGAAAAAGTTATCCAATCCGGCCTTGTCGTTCATTAAGACATCTAAAAAGTTACAGCCTGTAGGTTGAATGCAAAGACCAGATGGACTGACGGACAGACAAGCTTAGATCGACTCAGAGAATGATTCTGAATCAATTGGCATATTTTCTGTCTAATATTCCGAACAACGTTATGAGAAAAGATGCACAGATGGACAGACCAGATTAGTTCAATTAAGAAAGTGATTCGGAATCTATTGGTATAATATGATATAGATCTATCTCAAGTCCTTCTGAGTGCTGCATACATCCGCACAAACTATACCGTGTTGTTCGTGAAAAACAAACTTTTTATATTCCATCCGCCATTACATCCTACGCCATTTGTCGTGTAAGTGTAACGGTGTTCGGAGTGTAGATAGACGCACCTTTTATCCCGTCGATCTATTCAAAATCAGAGGTTATCTGCTCGTCAATCTGTCTGTCTTGTTGCAGCTCGATATTTGATGAAATCTTCCTATATCGCTGCAAATGGCCCAAAGTTGAACCCTGTCGCAAATGATTCGGATTGGACTACTTTTTTCACCAAATCTCATAAAACATCTTATTTTGAAAAAATATTATTCGAATAATTTTATTAAGCGAAGTGATGCAAGGTATTTAATGCTAGGCCCTGTTGCACATAAATAATTTTCATTTTATTTTCTTCTTTTTATAAAATGATGGAACAATCATCATCCGATGATGATTTGTCGCAATATTAGCGAAGCGCTTAAACGTATTTTCTTCGAGACATGATCCTTGGCCGTACAGAGATTAACTCCAAAAGCCAACGAACCCTTGGAGGAGTGATTGGCACTTTTCCTCCCCAAAATCAACATCGTAGATAAATTAGTTTTCATTAAAGGCATGATATACATAAAATTTTTCAGCACTAAAAATTTTTGAGCTGATTCAGACTCACTCTCTAGTTTCATTTTGTGTATTTTTTTTTTTTTTTGTGATAATTAGTGTACGAGCCTTTGGTCCTTTAAAACTAGTTATACCTCAACTTCTCGAATACCGAGGTATTCCTTGTGAGGTTGGATATTTTTCCCCTTTTCAGTTTAGGCAGAAATTTCTAACTAGAAAATCATGCTGGGGTGGCCTCAGTGGCTATTCCAGGCATCCTTATCTTAGTGGTTTCTGTTCCTTACTTTAATAAGAACTTGTCGACATTATAATAAAACGTCTTTATTAAAAAGTACGGTATTGCACAGTAAAACTTGCGGTTAAAAATTGAACTTAAAAGCTACTTATACAGACTTAAAATGCCTATATTATCGTAACGCCACTTGTCCACAGACGGCACGGACGATTGGCTATCCCAACGTACATCGTGCGATCCTATCGGGTGATTACTTATCTCACTTTCTGGTTTCATCTTATCTCAACAGCGGTTCGGTGAAGAAGAAGGAAGTCGGAAGTCCTCTTCTTCTTGTCTATACTTTTGCTCGAACACTAATTGGCGTTGGTTAGTTGATCACATTCGAAGTATGTCAACTAAGTATTTCGAATGTGATATTCCCAGAGAATAACAAACTGCCTGCTACAAAAAAAAAAAATGAGTGGGAAATAAAATCTACTTATGGTATTTTAAATACATAAGAATAACTTATAACTACCTGTAGAACGAAAGCAAGCTGAGTGACTTTGGGCCTTACATCCTTTACGTGGACACCTCAGCTTATGCATTCTTTCATCTGTCTATTGCTTTTAGGAACGACCATTTAATATATCAAAATATGCGATAGGAACTTGAAACCCCTTCATATATACTTTCGGCTTAAACGCTTTGAATGAATCTAATAATAAACCCGATCAAGCTATAGGTACCTCCTGAATACCATCAAAATTGAAAAGAAAGCTTTCCAAGTTAAAAATTTTGAAAATTTGTCGTCAACAACTTATGACAATCACTAGACAATATGTATAGATTGCGATTATGAAGGGCATCAAAGGAATCGTTTCGAAGCAATTAACTTTCTCTTATGCGTTTCGCATTGTGTTACACTAACAAAAGTTAAACACATAAATTTTCTTTGAAAAGAATTCGGTCGAAATATGAAACAATTTATTTACAAGAAACTATAGACATAACATACTTAACTACACCATCACCATCGTGTTTATGAAGCGACCAAGTTTAAGCACTTGGGTAAATAAAGTACAAAAGAAGACAAAGAGTTCCACTATTCATAGTGTTTATGGTTTTAAGGTAAGATAATTATTACCAAGCGGCTCAGTTAAGCCATAACAATAAGATTTCGTATTGTAAAGAGAATACATGATGTAATCCATTCCATGAAATGAAAACAGGATGATAACATATTTAAAATTGTGTTGTCTCTCGTTTTCCCCCTCCGAAAACGAAGAGCTAATGAGCACTAAAGGAAAACTTAATAGAAGTTTTTTATCGTTTAAGATAAGCATCATGGCTTCCCTGAGAGTTTGCAATCAACAGTAAACAATGATTACTTGGAAGGCGACAAACAATACAAGCGATAGTTGTTTTGGTTTTTCTCATTTAAACAGTTTCCATTTGTGATGTGTGTTGCCCCCAAAAATTGTGCCTTTAAGAGTTAACCGATATTCTATGCTATGTTAAAAGTAGTTGTAAGTATTTTATGTAACAAAAATTTTAAAAGTTTATTATTATATTTTGTTTCTTGAGGCAAAATTGTCATCATTCAGCGGATAAAAATCTTGGCTTTGTACATGTATGTGGATGGAAATATTAGCGAAACCGAAAAGTCTTTTACTCATAAATTTAATGCTATTCCATGTGTAAGATATAAACTTTAGCAATTATTCGAAGATTCTTTCAAATAAATTCTCCATCTTCTGCCGAAAGCTTTTAAAATCTTTCTTTCTAATCTCATCTACTAGCCAACTAAACAATTATTATATAGGGTAATAGGGTGAAGCAAGTGAACTAGTTATGAAAATTTATTTTTATATCCAACCACGAAAGGAGTTACTCGGTCAAAGCGGGGTAAGCGAACTAATTATGGAAATTCACTTTTGTACCTAGTTGCAGGGGAACCTATTTCGTGAAAGCGGACTAACTTTGAAAATGATTTTTCACTTTTACTACCAGAAGAAGTTATTTTATCAATTGGAGCTAAGCGAACTAATTTTGAAAATTCATTTTTATTCCCACTACCAGGGGGAATTATTTTTTCGAAAGATCGCTATATAATAGACAAAAGGATAAGTCAGAGACATCACAGAGGACCACATGTACATTCTTTGTCAGTATATCATGCTCTAAATCATTCCTGGCATGCCCACTATGGCAAATGTTCTCTTAATCACAAAAATCAAGATACTGCAGAAGCGAACGTAAATGATTGTCATAGAATTAGGAGAGAAAGCTTGGCAGATAACTGAAAAACAGAATGAAGAAAAAGCTTTTACGAACTTCATTCCAACTCTATTCCACTCTTAAGTCTTAGTATAATGAACCGACTAGAGTTGCGATCTTCCAAAGAAGGATAGTTGAAATATTTGCAGCACTCAGAAGAACAAACGAACAATTCATAGATCCCATATATCTTGATCAGTATTAAATTCCAAATCAATCTGTCTGTCTGTCTGTCCGTCGTCCATTAGATAGATTCGAAGCAAGGGTTGGAAACTTGAAGAAAACCGAGAATAGATTTCGTCGAAACCGCTTATTACTCAGTATTGGCGTTCTTCTTACACCCATACACCGCTGGTTGTACGAGGGTATATTAATTTTAATGAAGATATCTGCAACAGAAGGACATGAGAGGAATAGATATGAGCTTGTCTGCTCGTCTGTCCGCCTTATTTCTTGAGAGTTCAATCTACATGCAATAATCGTTGAGATATTCTGACGAACTTCGCTAGATTGACGTGTTTCGGCCCAAGGGAAATCGTTCGCATTGATTCATTTTTTCGATCACTTCCCATACATCGCTTTATTTTAAAAAGTCGAATAACGAATAACTAACGAAGTTACGAATAACTGTAGGGTGGAGTACGGCGTTTAATGGACGTCATTGGCCCACTATAGTGCTTTTATTTGTTTTAAATACATTACGCAACTAATTGTTTAGAATACAAAGGGGAAGAAGTATTAGCCCATTGGACCGTCATCATCCAAAGTATATTCTTACGTTTTAACTGGAACGTTCGTAGTATTCATATGGATTGCAAACATTTCATAAACTACTTCCCTTCATGTGTATAGAAAGCCGTCAAGTGTAAGGAAAGAATAGCAAACACACCCAAATATAGTTCAGTATGTAAATATGTTAAAAGTTGTTTTATTTCTTCTACAACAACCCATGACTGTATTTGTGTTAATATGACAAAAATTTATTAACAAGTACTTCATATTAGGAATTCAGTTGGGTTCGGCTGCTTATGTAAAATCAATTGACCAAGTGACCCTTAAAAATTATCTATATCCTAAGCAAAAAAGAAAAGGATTTAATAAACTAAAAGAAAGGTGCGTCAGCTAAATATTAAAGGATAAGGTCAGTATGTTTTAATTTTTAGTTTATAAGAAACTAAATTACACTACGAATGCATTTGCGAATGTCAAGTCAGGTACATTTTCGCGACTTCGAATATTCAGAATGTAAATGTTGATGAGAAAAGATTCGGAGAAGAAAAATTTTCAAAATCATCTTTTCCAAGTCACTTAATCCACGTCTGATTAACTTAGATACAAGATATGCTCGAGTAGTATGAGTTGAAATTGTTGATTCGCCTTTTTTCTATTCTAGAAGAGAAGAAAATAAGTAAAAAAATGAATTACCTTCGACCAAGAAAGGAAAAAGCTAAATATCCATAGTCAATAATATTGCGTCCGCCTGGATGACTTTTTTCCGGTTTTGCGCTCCAGGACTAGATATAGAGTATAAGTGCAAACTTTTACCGTCGCATCTGCCGTGATTGTAATTAACGAGCAAAACCAGCATTTCTTTAATTTTGAAAACATGGATTCTCTAAGGTTATGTTGTACTGGGGTCCTATCACTTGACCGATTTGGCGCAATTTCAACACCAACCTATGCGCAAATGTTTCGCATCTTTGCACCAGCTTTGAAGCTAATGGCTGCCTTTTTCCGACCACAGAGGCACACAAAGACAGGCGGACCGATAGACGGACATGGTTAAGTCGGCTTCGAGGTGCTGTGAACGTTTTGACAAAATGAATGTACTCCTTCTCCTCCGGTGGTGGGTATAAAAAATATTTTGCATGATGTAGGGTGCAAATGCATTCATTGTATTCAGAGCTTTAATTGTGATCTCGGAGAACTCTGCTGCCAAGAGAAGCGCTATGATTTTACATTATTATTCAACTGCTTTTTGTGATTTGAATTGTGATTTTTAGGGCAGCCTACATTCTATTTACAGATCTTAGGAAATTAATATATAAATTATTTTAAGAAATTTAAATTTGGAGCCTTTTATTAGCAAGTTACCATCACCTAAACTCAACGCAACATTTTTGTGTTGATCCCCTTTTCCGTCAAATTTCTGGTCAGTGTTGTCAGTTTTTCCCCGTATCACCAGCCGCGTGAGGCACGTAAAGCGTCACAGTTGTGTCTTTGGTTTTTTCCTTCTTGTTTTTGTTTTTGAAATTCTGTTTCTATATGGAATTTTCGTAACAATACCGATAAATTCCACAAAACCAAAACTTTCCCAAAGATAACCTCACGGATATGTTGAATCGAAAGGAAGGACTTTTAAGTTAAGGGGTCTTTTCCTATAAGAATTGACAACATACGTGTGAATCTAGAATGACTTGCAATTGTAATGGCAACAAAAAGTATTGCTCCTGCTCTATCTATCATTCTTTCTAACTCTCCCTCTAATTGCTGCCGATTAAGATTATATAATCAAAACATAAACAGACTTATTTCGATAGGTTGGCAACACTTTAATCAACTGACGTTGACATCAAATTCAAATTTTATGCAAACATTTTTGTTTGTTAACAAGTTCCACTACCATGTAGCACTATATCTTCAGCTGAATGTCTTGTGATCCGAGAAGCCGCTTAGTGAGTACTGAACCTCAAAAGAAATTCTATATAGGGTCAACCAGTGAATCTGTCTTATTCACTTTACAATCAGTTCCCTTAGGTGAAACTCATCCCTACAAACTAGAAACCAGATCCTTACTTATAGCCTCAAGTCCGATACATTTTGTCTTCACTTTCTCTAGATGACCAGTCAGATGGGCATTCTTGGCAACAACATTGCAGATAAAATTGCATCTTCCAAACCGTCCCATTTTAATGATCGTGCCGTGATTCCTGCACATCTGAGGATAACCGACAAAAAGCATTCAATTCTTTCTGGGCAACAGCGATGAGATAATTCAACTTATGGTCTTCACTCGTACTCTTTATTTTCACAAATAAATAAAATCAGATGGTTTATCATTCGTGGTGTCAGACGTGACATTATTTGCTTTATTAACAGGCTGATGTTGAATCACAAGAGATGTAATGATCATTTTTTCAAAATTAACATAGCAAGCAACCCTTTATACACATGTGGAGTCTTAGAATCCCTTAATCATATGCTATTTGTTTGTCCGAATGTTACCACTTCTATTCTCCATTCCGCACTTTCGTTAACGAAGTATATCTGATCTTCGTGATCTTGTTTCCTTTTTTTAAATCATGCCATCTAAGCGTTTACAGTCAATTTATGAACCTATTCTCTTTTACACTTTCTTGCTCTCACCCCCATCAATTCCTTCATACAATTTTTTATACTCGTGTACCACATTATATCTTACGCGTCGGAATTTACTCCTTGCTCTTTTGTTCTATCATCCCAGATGGACGAGTAACGTGTGTATTTTAATAATAACTGTAAAAAAAAAACGTGGCGGACGTATAACACGCAAAATTTAAAAAAAAATAAAATCTTCAAATAAATAATCACTAAAATAAATAAATAATAACATCATCTATCAAATCTAACCTCAACTTTACTAAGGCTCAACCAAAGAATTCTGTATTCACACTGGGCATTTTTTACACATCCCAGCGAATTTTCGGTTGTTAATTTGCTGAATAACAGAAGAAGAAGAAGAAGTTACACTTCATTACTCTTGTCTTTATTCATTTCAAAAATAGCCAGAGGCTAAATGAAGCAAATTATACGCTTGCGAATCGATATGAGTTGAATTTCTGATGGAATAAAACATGAGACATCTTCTTCATCATAATTGTTTACTCAAGGGTAGCTCATTGCTAGCACTTTACCTGAAGATCGAAAAAGGCGCAGTTCTACTACTTTTTCATCATGCCATGATTGTTTGTTAGCAAAGACGTGGCGCAAAATGTTGAAGCAGGTAAGTTATCCGATAAAGTACATATAAGCAAACTCCTATGCGCCGTTATAATGTAAAGACTTTGGCCCTCACGTAGACTTTCACAATTTTCTCAAATCTAAAACCCTCTACTAGAACCCTCATCCCAGGGCCTTAACATTCATTATAAAAAAAAGGTCTAAATTAGTTTCTCAATCAATATTGAATAAGAATCTAAGCGTTATTTTACGAGAACCTAAAGGCAATACTCTGATAAGCATCCAATGTGGAAAGATGGCAATGGGTCTGAAATTTGTTAAGCCTACCCCATCAATCAACATATATTTATTCTAAAATATTTTTAGCAACAAATTTCCTTATATTTAATTACGATCCTTTTTGTTCGCATGTTCAAAGTGGGCGTCAAAAGGGAAAACTATTATTTTTAGATCAGAACAAAATAGTCTTTAATAAAAAGTATTCAACTCTTTGGATTTTCTTCTTCTGAAGATGGTCAAAGAAACAGTTAAAAATAGAAAAATAGCTTGGCTGATGTTCTCTTTCAAAAGATTTCAGTCAACTATCACATGACGTGACACATTCTTTAGCTTTGTATATGCAAGGCATTAAGACGAAATGTTACCTTTCTACACGGGCAGGCAGCACATTATAATGGCAACGAAAATCTCTCGACCCTGATACCAGCTAAAATGTCTTCACTCAAACTCTGTGTTTAACAAAAATACATCTTATTAAGCAATTGAAAGTGTGTTTCGAAAAGGCATCGTTTTTACTAATAAAGGTATTGCAAGGCTTGGATATTATTCAGTTTTCTGAAAGTCTTCTGGTCTGGCGAACATTTTCAAATTCAAAACTAGATCAGTCCCTCTCCAACAAATTCAGCCAAATGCGGCATTGCTTTTCTTCGCCTTTGCAAAACATTAAGAAGAAATATTAATTTTCTGCTTGTACACCAAAATATTGCGACGTTGAGGAAATCCTTCAACACGAATGCGAGCTCAAAAGTTTTAAACATATTCCTTTCTTTCTCAAAGCTTACACTCAGTGACAAGCTCTCTACTTGCAGTTTAAAGCGGGCCATCAGAAAAGATACTAATACTTCTCCTTGTGTTTGTGTCAGACGAAGTCACGCACCCATTGACCGATCAGTTGAACTCTGAACTCTCGAACAACTTTCAGTCAAGCATCGTAGAACACGGAATCTTCCTTATCTGTGTAGCTTACTAAGCAGTAAAAAAAATATAATTTTCTACCTGTAGTGGAAACGTTGTAATGATGAAAAAACACCTTCGGCCCGAATAGGAGCGCATAATTCCCATAAATATCCGTTATTTTTGCAAACTTTACGCTGAATAACAATCTTCCCAACCACACAATGCGGACCACTGTCGGATGTAGATAGAAGTCTCTACCTGTATTTCGGAGAGATAAGTTGACAGATCAATGGATTTCTTCTCTCGAACGAGATCAATTAGGTAGAAGAAGATAGGCAATCAATATTTTTAAACTTTGTACTTGCAAGAAAATACTAGTAAATGTACTACCTACAATCAGAAATGCACATGTACTACCTGTAGTCCGAACATTATAACGATAAAGGAAATGATTTGCGCCCATACTGACTTAAATGTCTTAAAGATATATATACGCTACGCTTTCAAATTCTCTAGGACTGCCTATACCTGTGCGAAGTATAGCCTCTCTGCCCCTATTCCCCATGCCCTAAATAAGAACATCCTATGTTTCCATACAAGATACCAAAAATGTTGACCAACAGCAATATTTACTTGAACATTCCTGGGGATATTCCATAACATATTCACATTAAATGTCCAACTTAATAATCGGTAGCTTAAGCATTTTTTTATCTAATTGTTGGTTAAAATATTATCCTTTGTTGGGAATTAATTTCAAATAACCGAAAATAAAAACGAAGAGCAAAGAAAAGAAAGAAAGAAAGAAAAACAAAAAAAAAAAAAAAAACAAAAACAAACGTAAAATCAAAAGAAAGAATCTTCATTAACTAAACGCTTGAGTTATTTAGCAAAGACCATCAACATGAGGAGGCTCGTACTCTGTTCCCTTTAAACGTAGAAGTCCGACGTAGCAGCGTACAAAGGTAAGATATACACCAACCAACATGTAAACAAAGTATAGAAGTAAATCATTGTAGAAATGTCCAGTGTGACGAAAGAAAAGTACTACGTTTTATAGGTACACATATTGGGCTATCACCCCCTTACTTTTCTTAATCTTTATGTTGTTGTTGTCTTGGCGTTGTTGTTCTTCTTTGTTTTTGTTTGTGTTCATGTATATATTTTCTGTTTATTTTTTTTTCTTTTTTTTTTCTGAAAATGAGCCTTAAATGAGCTCTTGCTGGACAGTGGACTATTTAACCCTTTATTGTCCAATAAATTTGTACATTTCGTATAAATTTTAATCCTTTAATTTCTTTGTTAAACATTAGTGTCTTTCTTTTTTTTTTTTTTGTTAGAAGTCCTTTACGTCTCTTTTTTCCATAATTTAAATAAAAAATCGTCTGTCTGGCTATGAAAGCAGCGGAAGCTCAATGCATGCGTTTGGCTTGCTTATATGATTCGTATGCACATTCGTCACGGATGTCGGGACGTGTGTGTGTGCTTCTTCTTCTTTTTTTTAATCATATTCATAGAATAGGAAATATATTTCTTTAGTTATTCCGTTGGTAACAAATGCGGGAAAAAAAACAATCACAAACTTAAGACAGACACACCTCTTTGGCCTGGCTATGGATTAGTTAGCACATTGTCCAAGTGAAAAGCCTTGGTTGTAAACCATCTATTAATAAGTAGCGAACCGTACGCCTTGAAATATTTCTTCAGTTTTGTCAATAAGTAACGAATACGTTTGCCATAGCTTTGGTTAAATGGTGCCAATCGCCTCTTAAGCATTGCTTTAAGATGGAGCAATCAACCATTTACGTACATTAACTTGAGATGAAGGGTTTGCAACGTTCGCTTTGAAAGGATCACAAATTTGTTTTTTTTTTTTTTTTTTTTTTCGTTTGTTAGATATTTTTAATTTGAATTACTGGTCATTTGTGAATGACCAACTGAACTTCAAACTTCTTTTTGTTTACTTCGTTGCTTTTGTTTTTTCTCAATTTTTCAGATTTTTTTTTTTTTTTTTTTTTGTTTTTTTTCTATATTAAAAATGTCTTTTATTCCCTTGCAGTCATAACAACGAAGCACGGCTCGAAATCTCTTGTTAAAACTACGAACCACCCTTATAGATGCAAAGTTAAATTCGTCTAAGACGAAGGGTACAAAAAATCGAAGCTAATAAAATATCTGACCGTAAAGACCAGACAGCTTCCACGAAAATTTTGTATAAAATTCCAAAATCTCTTTCTATAAACACGATTCTCAAAGATCGACTAAATCTTTTCTTATATACTACAACAAATTGAGAATAGATAGCCCATTGTGGTAGCACTAAAAATCTCAAATATCTATGTTTTCTGTTGATACACTTTAAAACTAAATCAAAGATTGCTTACTAAACTCGTGCTATACACTCTCTTTTCTTTAACATCTAAAGTTTACACATGTTCGCATAGTGAAGCGATTTAGTGAACCGTAACTACTCATTAGGCTTTTATATACATAATAATTTTTATTCTATTACTGTCCTTACTGTTCTTATGTAACCTGACAGTGTCTATAAATACACCTTAGTAAAGAGCATTCAAGCATCAAATATATTAATAACACTTTTATCTTGAAAATATGATACAAGGTATCGTAACGCTTTCATTGAATATCAACCTGAATAAAGGGAAGTTTCCCAACGTACAATACTAATGTCCTCCTGCAATGTTGAAATCACTTAAAGTCATTTTATATCTCAAAGGATTAAAGAGCAATTGTCAAGAAATCTCGAGGCCATTTAAAACAGTTTTATAAGAGTGAGAGATTTCTTTAATTTGCTTCTCGTTCATCTTTGGAGATCTAACTATTAGAAAAGTATTTAGCCGTCTGTGTGACGACAAGTTCTAGATTTTGAAAACATCTATCATAAATCACTGAGATACCAACATGCTGTAACCACTTGCCTTAGTTGCTTAGTAACATGAAAGTTCCCGTGCCACGCTCATAACAAATTCCCTGTCAGCGTTTTTTGAATTTATGAAGCTAAGAAGGAACTACTTAAAAATATATCTTACATAAGTTTCGTGATACTTTTGTGTATATGGAATAACGAATGTCTCTTAAATGTCTTAATTCCGAACAATAAACACTAAAAACTTACTCACAAAAGGAAGGAAAAGGAAATTCGAATGTATATTCCATTGGCACTCTCGTAGTAAGCTCAAAGAATTGTACGAAATGTTACCATTTAATCGTCTTAAAACTTGTGTTGGGTAAAGCACTATACTTGATGCGAATTGCAGACATCTTATGAAAGATCAAGGTCTTCTTAACTTAACGAGTTATCTATAGGGCTTAAACTTGCAATGTCACTTTACAACGGAACCGAAGCGTTATATTTATATATATATATATATATATATATATGTATATAAGTACATTTAAATATACGGTGTACATATATATGCAAGCATATATTATAGTAAAAGTCTGTCTATGTGGACAAAGTGAAGTCACACATTTTTTGTTAAGAGCTTCTTAGCAAAATAGCACTAAGCTTACTTCTCCGCAGTACCATAAAACTGCGCTTCTACTACTTGAAAGCTAAATATACGTGATCAAGCCCTTTAAAGTGCAAGTCCATTAAGAGCTTCTTGGGAATTTACAGTAACAAATATTACTAGGCGCACTTCCCCAATAGTGCCGCACATGCTTTCTCTGCTTGAAAGACTTAATTTACACGCAAGCACAATAAATTGATTGCAAAAATTGCGTAAAAGAAATTATAAAAGAAAAAGTGTTCATCAATGACGAGGAATTCAAGAGAATATAGAAAATCGATAATTGCTCATATGTGTTAACAAACAAATAAAAGATATGAGCTAACAAGAATTTTATTGGGCAGGTTGACTATGTACGGTAAAAATTTACAATACAAACAATAAACCGGATACGGGATGTAAGCTTGAGTAAAAGCTGCTCGGATATCATTTAATAATTAATTAATGACTTGTAACGAAAATCGAATTATGCCAGTTTAAGGCATCCGAAGCAAAAGATCTTATCGTTAGAGCGGCAGTTAGAGCATTGGAAAGCGTTTACCATAGGTATAGGACCTTTTTCCGGCATTATAAGATTGTGGTTCTATCTCATATTTTTCCTTTTTTCTTTTTTTGAAGAAGGATAGATTTTCATGAAACTTAATTTATCTAGAAGTCTGGAACTAGGTTTCTTTGCTCTTCGCCTCTTAAATATGATTGAAACAAATTATGCCAACACATTAAGCGCTTAATGCCTTAATCGTAGACCCATAAAATTTTAAGGAGATTTTTAAATTTGACTTGACGATCTAATGCTGTCCGAAACACTTCGGACGGACAAAAAGGACATGTTTCGCAATGCGGAATTTCGGCGCTAAACCGGCAATGCTCCTGGCATCTTCTTCTTTAGAAGGGTTTAGATAGGTGTAACGTGTTATTAACTGCCCTAACTAAGCAAAATCATCACCCTGAAGATTGCTACCAACAAAAACTGATGCATTTACGCTGATGATTTAACGAAAAGGGGTTGTAGTAAGCGAAAAAGTAGTAAAAGTTTTTTGTGATTTTTCAATATAACGACATTCAAAGAAACATTGGTCGTACTAGGGTACGGCATTCTTCTGCTGAATATTTTTTTTAGCCCATGAATTATTGCTGTTCTCGAGATATCTCAGTGGCTATGATAGCACAGAAAAGCTGGTTCCCGTTTCGTATACTTTTAAAAAGCAAGTAAAAAATTTGAGAAAAATGTTCAACTAACCATCGACTTCAAGGTCTTTAAGATTCTCTCGAAAACAGTGTTTCTTTTAATAAAAGCTTCGGTAAGGATTTCCTATATCATACACCATTTGTGCTACAAGGCTACATTAAGGTTGTGAGTATGCATGCCACAACCAGAGGGATTTCAGATAGATCTACTTTTTATTGTACCAAAAAAGTGATTCTGAATCGCTTTCCCATATGTCCAATTGTCCGTCTTGTAATCTTGCGTTCAGCCTGCAGGCTGGATACTTGTAAGAGGTGAAGTTTTACAGCGTACTGACTTGTCAGCTTTGCGTTGTTTTGACTTTTTTTCTTTGTAAGCAACTAAAGGTGTTTTTTTTTTTTAGAAAGAGGGCCACTTGTTGTAAAAGAATAGTAAAAACATAGTTTGTTTAAAGAATTGGAATTCGCGAGGTACATATACCGGCGTTCCCCCCACGTCTCCATCTTCCTACGCCACCACCTTATACGACGTATATCAAACTAACCTAACTAGATGGCGCTAGTTGTCAATTTAGTTGTCGGCAAACCGATATCGTGATTGTTGTTATTGCGTTGATGAAGTGAGGGCGGCTTACTGACGGTTAATACCGTTTCCTGGTTCGTTTCCGTTACCGTAAATTCGACTAACTACAATCGGTTGATTTGCTATTCAAAAAAGCCCTAAGGGTTTCTTTTTTTTTTACATATCATCAGTCCCATCCATCCATCCGTCCATTCATCCCCCGCTACTGCAAAAGTGTCAGGATTCGCAAAATACATTAGTAAGAAATGCTTCCTTACGGAGCTTGCACACCAGGCTCGGATTTTTCCGATTACCATTTGTTTGTTTCGCCAGATCGCACACTTTTTAAGCAACGCTTTAGTTCGTATGGTAGATGTAAGAGAAAACCACTCACTGGCAAAAGAGGAAGATTTTTAAAGGCGTGACATCCACAAATGGTCAGACACATTGAGCAACACTTTGTGTAAAAATATTATTTTTTTTTTCATTTCCACGCACTAAACATGTTTTTTTCTTTATAAAAATTCCGGTTTCATATTAACATACCAATGCATATAGTAATAGATGCTAAACCAAGTGCTAATTACATTGAAAAGACAAAAGGACAAAATAGAGGAGGAAATGGCTAAAGTACTTTGTCAATTAAACGAGATTTTCAAAGATTTGATAGAAAACGAGGGTTTATAATGCTATCTAACATGATTAGATTGACTTATTATTGAATTCATTGTTAATCTTTATTTGTCGAAGCGTTACAAATCCATCCAAATTGTATGTAAATTTTCAGTAATTAAAAAATCTCTATTTACAGCACAGTAAGATTTAAGTTCCTCTTTTTGAGAGAATACATTAATTATATGAAAAAAGGACATTGGTTTGCTTTTGTGAATGTACATATACATATACATATACATATACATATGCATATATATATATAAAGTTTTAATTAAACTCTACGATATATTACAATACACTTACGTACATTAACAAATATACTAAGGCTATAATACGATAGATTATAGAAGAAGAGAAGAGGTCGAGGCAAGTCATTTACGCGCATATATTACGTACAACTATAAGCGAAAATAGCCAGAAATTTTCATTCGTTGAACTTACAATGTTAAATGCCTAGAAAATGATTTCATTATATTCTAGTTAAGCCTTTTCGTAAATTTTCTGGCCACTCATTCTACACATAAACTCTCTTCCTTCCTGCCTCCATTCGCATGTGTACGCAGTACAGCATATATACTTACACTGCTTGATTATGTGTTTTTGATTTTCTTTAACGTACGTAAATCCTTACAAAACGTTAATGTTTTGAGTGCAAATTGTAATAAAAGAACACGAACATATTCTGTTTGTCAGGTTTAACTAATTGCATTGCATTGCATTGCACTGAAATGCATTTCGTTTTAATTTAGTCAACGGTTTTTACTTTTATCGTTTTATGAAATTTATTTCTTTTACATTTCCATCTATACATACCTATCTACCTACCTACCTTCGTACCTACCTACCTGCCTACCTGCCTATCTATACATATATACATATATGAAAAGTATTTTTCTGTCAATTAACTTACAAATGTATGTATGTAAATATGCACGCGTATACGAAAAGTAGTCTCTGTACGTATGTACATATTGTCGCTGTGTAGAAAATCATGAAAATTGTCCGCGTTTTTTTTTTTTCTTTTTTCAATATTTATCGCTACAGCTAACGATGGTCGTCAGGTAATAAAAGGTGACTTTTATTCATTATAAATGTCAAACTTGTATACACTCATATGTATGTATATTTTATTCCTTTCGTTTAAGCATTTTCATTTATATTCAAGTTTTACTTATGCGCTACATGCATTTATAATTATGTACGTGCGCTTATGAAATGATATTAATACAGTACTTTCTTATTTAGTCGATGCATGCATGCATGCATGCATCGAACAAAGAAAGCGTATATTGCATTTTAGTGCAAACACACACCCACACACACACACACACACACATACATACATACATACATAAAGTAAGTCCAATAATTTCAATGTGTAATTAATCTCCATTCCCTTATAAGCGTAACTGCCCGATCGATTACGATGTTTCGGCTCCTAGTGTCCTAAGGCTGAAGATTTTTCGCACAATTTTATGAATCATATAACTGCACCACTTAGCTGATGGCCTTAGTGAACGATTCTCTTAAGTGCTCAGGAAAAGCCACAACATCAGGTCCCTTTTCCTAAATTTTACGTCTTCAGGTACACGGATAATCTTATGCATATCCTTACTATAAGATCCTCTTAAATGCTTACTTCAGTCTACTAAAGTAGCCAAGTCAAAGCGTTTAGCGTTTATCCATGAGAGGGCAACAGCGACAGTCCGACTGTTTTGTTCTAAATTATTTTTTCTGTTACTGCATGCATTACACAATTGCACCACGTGATGACGTGTCCTTAGCAAATGCGTACAAAATATGTTAGTTAATGTAATAAAATAGATCAATATGGCCGCCTGATCTGCTTCCTGTAACTGTAGTTTCTTTTTCCTAAATTATGTTGTCTGATACTGAACGATTCACTCAAAAGCGGAAGCTGGTCGCTGTCCTTGCTAAACGATTCTCATAATTAGCCGAATAAAGTAGGTAGCTCAAGTAGTCTAAAATTTTCCCCGGGAAGCACAAAACAATGGTCTGTAATCTCGACTTTTTTGTTGTATATAATTTTTTCTTTAGCCGAACAAATTACAAAAATTTCACTACACGGTTCACATCTTTATTACAAGATTCTCTTAAGTATCTAAGTATATATAATAAGATAGACAAAGCGTCAAGAATTTCTTCTTGGAAGCGCAATATAACAGTATGTAATTCCGATTTCCCCGTTCCAGACAGCAAAAATCACGTACCTGCACCACATCGTTCATGATCCTCTAAAACGACAACAACAACAAATTATTACAATAAAAGAGATCAATGAAGCCGCCTGGCCCTCTTCCCTGGCGCAAAGTCTTATTCTATAGCTGTGCACATCACACGCTTGCAGTATGTATTTCCTGGCCGCACTAAACTATTCACTTAAGCGCCTCTATTAAATCCTCTAGGATTGCTTGTTCCCTGGACACATAAGATGGTAAGTATACACAAGCGGTCTGATGTCCCCCTCTACCCTAAGAGGGTAGATTAATATAAAAACTCAATTTGCCTTCAGGTTCTCTTGCTTTGACATTCTAGGTTAACGTAAAATTTCAATTTTTTTTTTTTAAACGTCTTATAAAGACAAAAACAATTCAATTAGGTTAAGTTTACTGTAAGAGAGCCTTTAGACACACGCAGAGATTTTGGCATTCACTAAAGAAGAAAACATGATTCTCTCATTTTGTCATACTGTTCGTGACGCTAAGAAAAACGCATAGGAGTTCACAACATGTGTAGCTGTTAGCTATGAGGATTTTGTCCCTTTGTCGGTCTGTACCACTTATGATTTCAAAGCGTTCAAATTTCTGATTCGATGCTGAACTTCTTGCTTGTAATCAGATCCTTAGCTTGAAGTATATGTCATTTCAAGAATTTCACCTAATTTTCCTTATACGAGTATAAACAAATGTTCGGAATACCGTTTGATTGACTATTAGTTAAAAATCGAATGTAAATGATGGGTACTTGGTATTCAACTTATACGACCTACACTAACAGCATTTATTTTTCTATTAAAAGAACAACTCAAGCTTTTTCATATACATTGTACTAATAAACCAATGGCCTTTGAATAAGGTTTTTGAAAGCCTTAAAATGTCTGAAATAAATTGTATACAGAACTAATATGTTGTCCGCACTTTAAAACATGTTAACTAAAACTAAAAAATATTAATTAAAACTTAATCAAATATGCAGTAATGGGGCTTAAAAGACGACTAAAACGTGATCTGACATTTCGTTTTGCCTAAAAGCGGTTTAAAGCAAACAACTCAGAGCAAATTGATCTTCCTATTGAGAAAAGTGAATGTGAGTTGTGTAAAGCGTTGAATGCGCTAATGAAGATATTTGCCTCAAGGTGTTAAAATATAATTTCATTGTACATGTTTACATACAGTTGGACACTGAGCTTTCTTTGCATTCGGGAAGCAGGAATCATTTAAAGAAACATTTCATAGGCCGTATGATGGGAATGCATTCATTGGGTTCAGCGTTTAAGTCGGTCCGCTCATGTGATTTCACATAACATGTTTTTTCATAACGATCGTTAGCGTGGGAACGCGCTTATGGGTTTCTAACTGCAGACCACACATCTACAGTGCTATGATTACTGTGTCATTAGTAGTTAGTCTTAGCATTCTCTGTCAATGTTAAAAAAAATGTAAACGACTATATGAATAAAACAAGTAAAAAACGTTATTGTGTGGTACGGCCCAACATAAAGTGCCCTACACCACAACGCTTAATACAGTTACTTATATAATTGCTTATTAAAATTACGCCTTATATTGGAAGTTGTCGAAAAAGTGGTCCGATTGGAATGATTTTTAACAGCGTTCGTGTTTGAGCCAAAACATGTTTGTGTATTAAATTTCATCAAAATATCTCAGAGATTTCGACCTGTGAATTTAACACAAGTAAACAAAACGGACAGACGGACACTTCGGAATCATCCGCCCGCGCCTTATACATCCTATATCTGTGACCTGCGATCTGTGTGTTGAACACAAAAATACAAGACGGAGGCACGGACAAATGGCCAAATGGGATAGATAAGCTTCAGAATATTACTCTAAATCGATCAGTGCAATAAAAGTTCGGTCTATCTCAAATTCTTGGGGATGTTGCATACATTCCCACAAACTTAATACATCATTGCGTAATATATGGCGCTAGGGTAGAAGAATGATTTTTGTCGAGACAACTTGATCCCACAGTTCGCAGGAATGTCAAGTCTGCAACTGGCTCTAAATCGCTAAGATGCAATTCCCATCTACCGTTGTAACGTCCGCCTGAAGCAACAAAATCTTTTTTTCAAAGAAAAACAAGTTATTTTTAAACAACAAAAGGCATTGCAGAGGTCTGTTATACTTTAAGATGTGTTTCATGAAAGACAGTCTGCAGCGAATATATCATCACCTGTTTGCTACTCTATCTTAGGTTAGCAAAGACACGAAGACTAAATTTTATATAAAAAAAATTAGTTTTAGAAAAAGTTAAGGACTAACAAGGGGGTTCAAAATGTTGCCTATCCAAAGTATCCATTGCAGTAAGCAAAAATACAAATCTGGTCGACAAATGTAGTAAGCAAAAAAGAATCGAAGATCGATCTCTAAAGACTTCCAAACAATTTGCGGCAACCAATATGCACAAAAAGTAGTTTAACATTTGTGTGAGCCAACAATGATCTATGAATATGAAAGAGGATCGCTGTGACGCTCCTGGTCTTGATTTACTTGGAAGCAAATCAGCCCATGCTTTGGAGAAGCGCAAAATTCGAGAATGTCGTGCAAGAACAATCATGATCAACAGAAGCGAGTTCAAAGGCACTATTGACGCGCCGTAAGGTTGTACTGTGTCCATGATTGGATTAAAAAGAAGCCATACCTTATGCACATGTAAGACATGAGCAAAAGATTAAATCGAAACTCTTAGCAATAAGCCAAACAACAGCGAGCGACTCAGGAAAACCGGTCAGAGTCTTTCAATAGAAAGCATGTTGAGTTCCAATCTGAAAAACGGACTAATCGCAAGTTTCATAACCCGGCGAAATTAAAGAGAATTTTACCCGGATGTCTTGATGCCTCTACCGTATAACCGGCTTTTTGTTGAACACTGAGGGTCATCCCTTTGCGGAGGACGCACTGTAGGTATAAACAAGTACGTTCAGACCGCGCTGGGATTTACGCACCCCAATACCGACTTGACCGAGGTGACTCCTATCTACTTGGCTATGCGGCATTCATTGACAACGCATCAGGCGGGCAGACCCGCAGACAGATTTAAATGATTTACGAAAATGATCTTCAAAATAGTGACTGCATGGGTATCAAAAGGCCTTAACTGGTTGTTAAGAAGTCTAATGGAATGTTAATGGTAGACCTGTTTTACGATCATTCACTTTTAGGCCACGATAGTACACGAAACGAATGAATGAAGAGCAAGAAGCGCATTACGCCAAAAGGAAACATTTACTGAATATATAAAATGTGTTAGAAATGAATCTGCAGCTGGACTGTGTTTACCGAAGCAAAACGAATAAATTCTGTGAGCGAATTTAGGATTTGTTAAATTTAACCTAAAGAAAATTTGGATGAAAATTTTCTAATCAATTTTTTGCTTTTCATGAAAGTAACGCAGACTTGTGCGCGGCAATTGGTGATCATATTATAGAAAACACTATTGACAACCCTAAACAGATAGAGACTCTTTTTTAGCTAGTTCGAGTTAGGAGAAGGATAAAGGAGGATCTAGCGCATACTGAAGTCGCTAAGAAGCGTGATCATCATGTCGATCGAACCGTGTTCTATTCCCAGATCATAAGTTATCTTAGCAAAAGTAATAAGGGTTCGATCGGTAAAGGAATATCATTTACCGATCAAGCGTTGGACATGAAAATCGTGCCATGTTATACCTCCTTGGTAACGCTTAATAACTAAGCAATCTTTCTTGCCCGAATCTCTTGGATTAAAAGTATGAAGAAAGAACTACCGCCAAGGCAAGTAGCTAAAGAGTGCGATCAACAGGAAGGCGTACTCGCATTCTGTTTGCATTGGGGCAGACTAGATCGTGTATTATGTATAATATAAAAGTATAAATTTTCGGCCAGTGATGGCATATGACTTGCCGATTAAGCGTTCTGTCACTCCTTATCGCTTGCTCCCCGTTTTATGTTACACATATTACAGGGACATATCCTGAGAGATCGGTTAATCGTACAATCATGGAATGTGAGTCGCAGAATGTACGAAGAGCGTTTACTCGCCTTCAAAGCTTCCAAAGCAATTGCATCAAGATGATCCGTCGTAAACCTAGATCCAGATATGTGTACAATGATTATGAAAAATTTATCTAAGAAACCTTTGGCTTTCCCTTCTGATCGCGCTAGAGCTACACAAGGTCGCAATAGCCAAGGAGGGGGAGAGAAAAGGAGCAAAAGCGCTTCAAATATCACACATAAGGATCATTTTTCATAAAAATAAATTTAAATTTGAACAAAAATGTTGTCGGATAATCTTCTAATACATATCTGTACATATGCATATATATATATATAAATGTAAATATGTATATAATATAAAAACACTCCTTACAAAGAAAGCAATCCGATTGCTTTATAATTGAATGAATCTCAAGTATAGGCTATGAAAGCCTAAAAAGTCTAACGTATCCTCGTCATACGAGTCAATATTTATTTTAATTAAGCTAAAAAGTTATGTTGTTGCTAAAGTTAAAAATAAAAATATCGGTGTATAGACTGACGCACATACGTGCTTAGGGTATGATGATAATTAACTTTTTCGGTTACAACAACAGCGAAGCTAACAGACATATCTATAAGTATTATAATCTATTATATGTATGTACTAAGCAAAAAAAGTTTTGCGCGTATAAAAAGTCTCCAATTAATATTTATAGAATGAATTTGAAAATTGCGGTACTTAAACGTCAATTAATTGTTCGGAGCACTTAAGCTTATATATGGACAAATAAACATACACATCGGGAGATCTCTACGTAAACGCACTTGTTATGCCATCACCATCATCATCATCGTCATCATCATCATCATCATCATCATCATCGTCATATATAAGTCGAAAGAGATCTTTGACTATATATGCCTCTCGTTCTCTCCTTCTCCCTCTCTCTAACATTTTTAAATATTTCCTTCTCTGTCTTTCTCTTTGATTTTTATTCATTTATTTTTTGAATTTCACGTGAGGCGAAAACTACACAGAAAACGTTTCTAACGCTTATAACAAAATGGAAAAACAAAAGAATGTCGAGGTAAGAGTTGTAAAACAAAATATAAAAAGAACGCCAATTGCACTCCTAAGTGCAATAACAACAACGAACGCAGCAACCAAGGCATGCGAAACATAACATGGACTAGAGAATATAAAATCAACTCGGAAATCACAAAACAAATATAAAGAGTTGCTGAACAACAACAACAACAACAACAACAACAACAACAAAAAAGGAAAACAGATTTAATGTGCAAACGTATGTGCGTGTGTGTGTGTATGCAAATCAACAAGGATTGGATTTGGTTGTTGGCAAAGGAATCCAAACAGACGAACACAAACACTTTTCTGAGCACAAGTGCTCGTAATGCATATGGGCATACAAACACACATGCACGCATACCTATATATATATATATATATATATATATATATTTATATATATAAGCACACATAGTTGCAATTACATATAAATGCACGCAACGCGTATTTGAGCTGAATTCGGTTTTCTGTGTGTTTGGTGTGACGTAGCCTGGCTCTCGGCCTGCCTGGTCAAAATGCATTTCTACTCTAACCAGAGAGGTAGGCCGTACAGATATCCAGATGGTCTGATAACGTTTAAACAAAGATACGCGAAAAGTTTACGCGTTTTTTTTTCGCTTGAAAAATCTATTCCTTTATTTCGTATAGCGTATCGGTTAGCAAACTATTCATCATCATCATCGTCATCAACAGTGCAAAGAGTCCACGCTATCGTTTGCGTTATCGTCTCCGTTATACCCAGTTAAAGATAAAGTACAAGCTAAGGGACGTGCTAAAGGGGCGGCACAAAAGTGCATCCTAATAGTGGTACTAGTAGTAGTAGTACTAGTAGTAGTAGTAGTGGCAGTAGTACCAACGACGGCATAGCATAGCATAAGCAGGCCAAAGCTGAAGTTAAAAAAAAAACAGTTCATCGACATACACAAACTCACGCACACAGATGTATGTTCAAGCAAAACAAAAAAAAAAAAAAAAAAAAAGTGAAAACTTTTTTGTTGAAGGTAAGCATTAAAACGACTATGTGTACTTGTGTGTTGTTATGTACATACGTGTGTGCATGCAAAGATAAGTACTGAGTTTTTACTGCAATTTGAACAAAACAAAAACAAAAATAAAGCTAAGGGAAAAAACTGTGGACTCGTCCAAGTTATTTGATTGAATACCTCAAACTCTCCAACTTCTGCCTAACGCATAAGCTACGTTTTGGGGCAAGTCCGAGCAACAACAACAACAACAAGAACAACGAGAACAACAACGAGAACAACGAGAACAACGAGAACAACAACTATAATATACGCAAAAATAATAAAAAGAAAAGCGAAACCAAAACCCAGTGCAATCCCAATGCATTGCACTGCACAATGGGTGCATTCTGCATTTCTCCAAGTTATACTACGTTATACTGTAATCACGTGATGACGATGATGATGATGGTGATGATGATGATGATGATGATGCTGGAAATCATACAGCAGCTCACAGAGATCGCTAACGTTTCACAGTCATACAAATAAAGTGTAGCAAAAAACCTATTTTGCATCTTTTTTATACGCTATCATTGAGGCAAATATCTATCCACTCCTTCTTCGCAAATTTTGTACTCGCCCTCACTGGCTTCCTCTACCCCTAGTCGACCAATGTTGTTGCATTCTGATTTTGAAATTTTTGTTATAACAATTTTACACTTTTTGCTGACTCCCTTTAGTCCGGCCAAGATTGCTGGTAGTATGAGTTAGCATCCTTGATTTTCATCTATTAGGATATAAACAAAACAAAAAAAAAAAAAAAAAAACAAGAGAAGGGAAAAAGAAAAAAATTGAAAAAGTTTTATATGCACTTTTATGCAAACATTACATACAGAAGGAGCAGCAGTAGTGGCAGCTGCAACTTCATCATCGGCGATGATATTGCATATCACGCGTATATAATATAAGGCGAGTTTTTGAAACTTAGGCTACCGAATTCACCGAACGAAACAAAGCAACAAACGGAATAAATTTCACATTAAAAAAAAAAAAAAAAAGAAAACCAAACCGTTTTACAACAATAACAAAAACAGCATATCGAATGCAACTGACAATATTTAGGTTTTTGATGGCAAAAGGAACGTAGCTCGAAAAAGAACCGTAAAGGGAGCAAATACGATGAAAGGTGGCTATGAAAATATTACTGAGAAACAAAGAAAATGTCCTTATTCTTTAAACAATAAAGTTCGCTTGATCAGAGGAGACCGACTCTATGATCGAGTATATAGGTTAAGGCAAGAAAACAGAAATTGCATTGAGATACCTTTCAAGCTCATAAATAACGAAGAAATAGAATATCATGTTCAAAACTATTGATGATCGACAAAGAAGATAAGGAAATGATTGAGATAGGGTGACGGGGAAGAGCGAAGATTCGACAGTCCATCTAAACAGTAAATCTCTATTAAATGGCAGTAGTTACGACAGTTTATCCAGCAACAGATCGACGACCGGGGGTGGTGTTGTTAAGTCTTCGCCAACCTTACATTTTAGTAGTCATCACCGTCAACCGCGCTATCTATTGTACTCACATCGTTCACCTCGTCATGGAGATGATTGAAATGCAATATTTTTATAATAGTCGTAATAATGAAACTTGAAATTCAGCCTTGCTTGATCGATTAAAAGTGTGAGATTAAACAGTGGGTGTGATCTTTGCTTGTGCTCGCTCGCAATATAATAGAAGTTGTAACAACCTCGAAATTTTGCTAAGTGTTGCCTCAAGTCGAATTTTCACTTTGACTAAGTTTTGAATCACATCGGCCCGGGTTTTGTGTTTGACTCCAAATTTGAATGGATTTCGTGTTACATTTGCCTTGATTTTGGCGTTGACTTAAATTTAAACTAATTTTGAGAGGGGTTTGACTTAACTGCGCGTGGACTTATAAGCATTTTTCTTACAAGAAAAGATTTTTTAAATTAAAATATTACCTAAAACAGGAAAACAAAAATATTCCAGACATGATTGTCAATTGGGTAATCAATAGGCTGAAGTTTAGGCTCGTTAGTTCGGAGCTGACAGGAGCATCCTTAACTCTCAGGCCCAGTAGAACGTGTCTCCAAGGCGGCGTGCTCTCTCCTCTTAGCTGGACCGTAGTCATGGATGAGCTGATAGCGGAACTAAACGACCTGGGATCCAAAACGCTGGATTAAGCAGACGACTTGGCAATTTCTGAGGCGGGCTGGCATGAACGAACGCCTATGAAATGCATGCAAAAAGCCCTCAGCATAGTCTACCAGTAGTGCAAGGATAAACGATTAAACATGAATCCAGAAAAAACCTGATCCTGGTCCCTTTCTCGAAAAAGAAGAAACAACCGTTGTACAGGGAATTCTCGAAAAAGAAGAAATTACAATTGGACAACATTCACCTACAGAATGTTCTCCTTGACTATTCAAACGAGGTGAAATATTTGGGCGTCTATTTTGACAGAGGTTTAACCCGGGATCTTCATTTGAAAAGGCTAATGGAAAATGCGAGCACAGCACTCTTTGCCTGTCAACGCTTTTGCAGTAAAACTTGGGGTATAGGCCCAAAGATGATCTATTGGCCTTATAGCATCATAATTCTTCCCATGCTAACCTAAGCAGCTATGGCCCGGTGGCCTAAGGTAAGGCAAAAAACAGCGACGACGACATCAAACAAAACTCAATGATTCGCGTGCATTGGCATAACCGGGACGATGAAATCCGGTCCTTTGAATGGCCTGGGGATTATACATGTTTCTATTCCTATAGAGAAAGAGGCTTGCCTGAGCACACTTAGGCTGTCGAATATCGACAAATTAAAGTCGGGAAATCTGAGGGGTCGCCTAATGATATTAAGAAGTTTCATGGACGCACTCTTGTCAACATACCGAACCATTGTGCTGCAAAGCTAGTATTGGCCACTTGGTACACCGGCAGTTCAAAATTGGCAAATGGGGTTTGTAGCCCGAGTTTTCAGAAGGCTATATTGATGGGATATAGTTCCTCCATATTCCAAACAGAATCTCCGCTTATCCCCCTGAATGCTTAAGAACGCATTGCAGGAAAGAGCGTATCTGCATTTACTGCAGCAGTCAAGCCACCTTAAAGACCCTAAAGGGACGAATGATAACTTCTACGCTTTTGCTAAAGTGCCATCAAACACTGAGCGAGCGAGCTCTGCAGTCTGACTGTCTATCCAACAGGAGAGCCCGCAGGACCATGTTAGGTCCTAAATCTTTCTGTGCCGCTCCAAGAACCATATTAACTGGGTGGTATCGCAATGGGTACAGAAGAAATCGAATCGCTACTGGAAGCAATGTCAAGGACAACGGCAGGCAAAAAGATTTTCCGATACGGCACATAACATGGAACTAAGAAGAAGCGATCTACGTTTAGTCGCCCGCTTCTACACGGGTCATAATTCGCTCAGGTACTAGCTGAAAAACGTGGGTACGTCCGATACCGGTTCATGCAAATTCTCTTAAGAGGGGTGGGAGATGTCTTATCATATTCTATGTGAATGAGAGGTCTTCGGCGTTGAGGCGAGCGAATTGTCATTATTCGGGCCTTCGCTACAATTTTAGGTTGCGGTCGGTGCGTCGGGGAAAAGGGTTTGTGGTGTGGATAATAGCAGAATGATGGCTATTAGAGGTTTGCGTGATTTCATTACTATCACTAGTAGTATTGGTTGCCACTGTGGCAGGTACTGGAAAAGGGTGTTTTTGAGTGAAAGATCGGAATGCGGAGAAACCAATATCTCTGTTCAAAAAGAAGTTGCTATTTTTCATAATTTATGACTACTAAGCTTGGAGAAACAACAAACACGTTTCACTGTTCGCATGTTCTTTGACCTATTCGCCCTATTTTCAACATCAACACTCGTGCAAGAGCTTCCATTGGATTTGCAAATTTTAACTCTACCGAGCACGGATCTTCAAGAAAACGGTTATAAAGCAAGAAATATTCCAAAATTGGTTGGCGACTTTTCTTTATACAAGAAGATCTTTAAGTACCTGTAATAACTCATTTACTACCTGCTCTATCTTTCTAGATGCTGGGGACATATAAAAAGCAAAAGAATGGCTTTCAAGACCAAGCTGCGTTGCGAAAGATGCAAGAGCCTCCAAGTAGTAGCCACGACTATGTTTAAAACATTTCGCACACATACTGGTAGACGGACAGATGGACATACTTAGATCGATTTAGAATTTGCTGCTTGTACTTGGAGCTTACCTTTGGTCGGGTTCTGTGCTGATCTGCTGATCACTGCCTTGTGAAAGGAAAGAAAAACAAAGGATAAGAAAGATTAAATAATAGCGAAACGAGGAATTTAGAAGAAGAGAAAGAAGAAAAAAAAGAAAACAAGAAGTAAAAATCAAGAAAGCGGAAGATGAATACAAGGGCAGCACAAATAAATGGTTTGAAATTGTCAATCTTACTTAACACCGCCCGTCTCTGCGTTACGAATACAGTCTGACTTTTATTACTGAATATATCAATTGTTTAACTTTGATCACATATATACTGAGAGCTAAAGTTTTGCTCCTCTAAAAAAGGAAGAAAAAGACAAAACCAAGCCTGCATATAACGCAAAAAGTAATCAACGAAAAGCACATAAAAAATGCGCTTTATTTGGGGACTTTTTTGTATTTTTTTTCCTTTTTTTGCAAAAAAATCATACGATTCAAAACACATATATATTTATGTGTATAAAGATATATGGAAGAGGAGAACACAATAGCTGTTGGTGCAATGTTTTTTTTTTTACAACATATTGGCGGATATAAATGCACAGCCAACCGACGCTTGCAATTTTATATACAATCCGCGCATACCCACCTAGACTCGACATGTGATAGATAGCTGAGCATATGTATGTTGATGTTCTTTCCCCTAAGCAGAAGAAGCGAGACAAACGAAATAAGATTTCAAATGACTTTTTCCTTATCTTACTGGATTAGACGTCTTTGCAACTTAAAGGAAAAATGAAAAGAAAGAAAAATAATAATAATAATATTGGTTTTACTGCCTGATGTACACTTGTTGTAGCCCTTTCTTTAGAGGATCTTTAATAACCATTCATAAATGCATTAAGATTACTTTGGTTTTTTTTTTTTGGTTTTTTTTTTTTCTTCTTTTATTGCCACTGCGATATAAAACGCACTTGTAGTCATCATCGTCATCATCATCATCTTTCGCTAGTTATGATGATGAATTGCTATACACATTGCTCGACAAGATATAAAAATAATGCGACGTAAGTTTCAGCGTAAACAGAGAATATCGTAAACCTCAATGTGAAACCGCAAAAAGAAATTAAAATTGTTCTTCGCCAGGCCGCACGTCATAATATTCGTCAGCAATTTGATAAATAAAATGCTTACATAAAAAAAAAAAAGAAAGAAAAAGGAAAAAAAAAACAGAAAATGGGAAAAAAAAAGTAAAACGAAAATATATATTAACTTATGCGTTATGGTAAGGGAACAGAGCTGGACAGCGGAGCACAATAAACGTGAAAAGTAGTGAAGACAATAATATCGCAATATGTGTTAATGTTTTTCTTGCCTTTTGTTTTGCTTTATAGGCAGAGAGACCGTTATGCTCTACTGATGCTGTTTGCAGATGGCTCCGTTATAAGCAAAGCCTTGGCTTTAAGGGCTTACTTAATAAATGAGCTTTCGTTTTACACCACCATTCAATAACCGTTGAAATACTTAAGATTTAATCGGTCAATTAAATTTGAATCGATTATTACTTATTACCTCCGGCTTGATACATTGAACAATCAATATATCTACAGAATGCTATGAAGTCTTACATCACTCGGCCGGCCTATAAATGTGACTCTAAGCTGCCTTCATATTTTAATTATCCTGCGAATATGACAAACTAAGTTACTTATCGTACTTACGTATCGTACGCATCAGAAAATAATAATCTTAATAAAGTCGAAAAGAAATAAGAAAAACGTTAAGAGAATTATTACTTAACAGGTAACTCAAATCGGTTCAATTGCAATCGGAACAGATGATGATGGAAAAGAATCGATTATCCTTTGGGCAAAATTTATCTTCTTGGGAAAGATTCTACAATCTGTTCGTTTAACCAGATAAGCAGATGAATGATCGGGTTACTTATCAGGTGGGTAGGGTCGATGAACTGAAACAGGAACTGGCAGAAATATGCTGTGAAACATGCGGGCGGATAAGCAAGCATAAAAGTCAAATCTGAATAGATTGAAAAATGATGAATTATAGGCGAAGTAATACAGGAACGGAAAGCCTATACGAAAAGCGTATGTAGCCATAACTTAATAGATTTGAAGTGCGGCATTCACTAGAAACGTCTGTATATCATCAAACCTATGTATGTAGATACAATAAAAATAGAATGATAAACAAGTTAGTGCATAGTGGGAAGTAGGCATGAATGGACATACGGATGCACATATATATATACGGCTATACGGATAGATAAACATATGCGCAGATGAATTTAAAAATGCCTGCACCTAGGCATGGGCGGATGGAATATGGAGAAAAGGACATACCGACACATATTGATCCACGTACGGACAGATGAGTATGAAAAGAAGATGGGCATATGGATGAAGGTAAAGAGCAAGCAAATATACGATGAAGACATGCACAGACGGATATAAGATTGGCTAGACGGGAGCATAGGTGGAAATATGGATTAAAGTACAAGCTGACAAACGGTCGTACGGGTAGATGAATATAAGAATGGATGCACATACGGATGAAGATGGAAAGCGGGCAACCATATACACATAACTTAATGGATTGGAACGAAAAAATGTACCGATGACTCTAGAAGCGGGTGCGGATAAGAAGGATAGTAAGACATAACAAGTAAGAAACTTATATCGAGAATGACCGAATCTTTTATACTCATCATCGTTATCCTAAAAAAAGTGAAAGAACTAAATTTTCCTACAATATGGAGTGGACAAGGTTGTTTTCTTTAATTTTCAAAGAAAAGGTTTTTATCGCATAGGGTGTTGCAGCCGTGTAAGTCCTTTGATAAGTTTAGATCATCTTCAAATTCTTTTGTAAATTTATGCTGAGTTTTGTGAACGACATACTACACAGCTGCGTATACGTGGTATAGTTTATGAGTCACGAGGAAAAAATCAATTTTTTATTCCTTTTTCAAAACAGAGGTGTTCTCAGATTGGGCTGCACTGTAAAGACGAACAGATGGACAAGCTTATATCGATTCAGAATTTGATGCTGGTCGAAAATATATATATTCTTTGTGGAGTCTTTGATGCTTCCGTCATGACGTTGCATACGTTTTGACAAAACAAACGCACACCTCAGCCTTCGGTGATGGGTATAAATAGGGCTAAATAGTCTTGGAACGATAAATAGATTGAGAAAAGATAAATCAAAATTGGTCCCACTTTTCGAACACAGAAGCAGTACATGTATGAAATATGTATTTATGAAAATTTACTTTATAAATGAATGAAAAAAAAAAAATTTTAATTCATTAGTTTTTTAAAGTAAAACTGCAATAATTCCCAATTGGGTTATGTCCGCATAGATTTTAATTTTTAATTTTTTTTTTAAATATTACCAGTCACTTATGGGATATGCCTTACGTATCCCCACACGGTGATGGTCAGGAAAATAGGTGAAAGAGAGGAAGAGATAGGCAGCGATGCACCCTAACCGATATACGTTCTATCTATAAGTGTTTTGCCTTTACAGGCGGAGCGCGTGAGTACTGCTTTAGTATTGCGCGAGTTACTTAGCGAACCTTTACGAAAATCGTTATAGCAGCAAAAGATTTCGCCTTCACCGGCCATATGTCATCTAGAGTAAATAGTTTCATTTCAGATTATCTATGCCTTAAATGGCGGTCGCTAA
The DNA here is from genome assembly GCF_014805625.2 of Glossina fuscipes. Taxonomy (NCBI): domain Eukaryota; kingdom Metazoa; phylum Arthropoda; class Insecta; order Diptera; family Glossinidae; genus Glossina; species Glossina fuscipes. The sequence goes on along the minus strand of NW_023998455.1, from coordinate 276,224 downwards.
CAGCAAGCAAGCGCTTCACAATTGATACGTTTACACCTCAACTTGCCTTAGCTTACTGCTAATCACTATAAAGTTATAAAAAAACAAAAAGGATGAGTGAAAACGTGATATCTTAGTGGAGGCAAGCAGTTTGGCTCCCCAGCTATTGCTGTCAGCGATTTAACGCAGTTTAAATGATGTATCGTTTTAAGTAATGTCATCATGCAAGGTTCAATTAGTCGGTTAGCTGAAAATAAAGGCGATGAAGAAAGTACAACAGTGAAGAGCTCTCAGTTTTACTCAGTTTCCAACAGAAAGAAGAAACCATCTTAGAGATCAAAGTCGCCCTTTTTTCTTCATTCAACAATTTTAGCATGACGCAAAATTCGATGAAAGGGAGGTATGTTCATTTTGTCAAAATGTTTGCAATGCCCAGAAGGAAGCATCAGACACCCCACAAGCTGTATACATACTTGATCAGCATTAAATTCTAAATCGACCTAAACAAGTCCGTCCGTCCGTCTGCGTAATGTCTGTTGTAAAAGTTCTCCTGGCCGCAACAATGAAGCTGTCGTCTTCAAATTGGAAGTTCTTGAACCCAGGTTAGTATTGAAAGTGGGCCAAATTGGTCGAAGGACACGCTCACAGCGCCACCTAAAATGAGAATCCCTCTGTTTTTCAAACGGAATGAAAAATGGGTTTTTGATTCATTACTCAGAAAGTATAGCAGATAAATGTACAAAAATTTGATAACATATTCTGTGGACGATATTGTACATGCTTTACAAAGATGGAAAAAATGGGGACGCCTACCCAATATTATAGTGAATCAAAGTATAATTTTTTTTCAATAGTTGTGAAAGGGGCAGAAACAAGCCATAAAAATCTCACAAAATGTATATACATAGATATGCTGGGAATGCACTTGTCTGCTCGTCTGTCTTTCTGTCTTTCTACCCAACTGTGTAGTATTTATGATAATGATGATTCATTAGCCTACAAATTTGCAAAAGAGTTTGGGAGGGGCCCCAACTTTTCATAAGACACGCCCACAACACCCAAACGCCTATACGACAAAAATTTTTGAAGTTTAAAAATAGAAAAGCTCAGCTGCGGCCACTCCATATTAAGGGGCATGAAAATATATTTCTTTTCCTGTTTTTGCCTTTTTTGGGATAACGGTGGGGGGTGTAAAAGCTTCAGGGGAATTATATAGCTTCAATATTATGTCTTAGACTAATATTTAAGAAGATCATGTGTTAATTATGCGTTCCTGCATAACTGTACAGCATATGCACCTACATAAATCTAACTAATAACATTGCTTACTACCTGGCCTAAGAACTGTAGAAAAGTTGTATCAACTTAAAGGAGGAATACTATAGATAACACGCTGCCATATAGAGGTGCTAGAGATGCTACATTAGGTCTACCTTCGGCTAATTTCTTTTGTGAATAATAAGATCCTCTTCTAACATTTCAAAAATCCTCCAACAAACAGCATTCAAGATCCAGTTTAAAACAGCTACCGTATCGCCCTAAATAAGGCTAAAGGCTTAATGTTATGCCCGGCAATCCAGGCTCAGGTTGGTTATCGAGAAGCTTTCTCTTAACCACAGTATCCTTCTCAGACAATGAGAGTTAAGAATCGTTGAAGTGAATAAATGGATCTTTACTGCTGGGACTATCAATTTTTTTAATGGATTTAGTTCTAGCCAAATGGATTAATAGGCAGCGTCGCAATAGTCCTAGACATTAAGATAAGAAACTGATACTTGTAGATATAGATTTACGTATTAGTTCTAGCGGTTAGTTCTAATATTAACAATAGTGTTAATAGCGATGCACTTTGTATTCGCCTAATGAAAGCTTGTTTCCTTCTTATTTTTTTGAGAAATCACCGGAGTCGCAAAAATGGAGATAAGTAGTTGAAATTCGCCAGAAGCGTTCCCTGATCGGTTAAAAACTTTCGGTTGGTCTAGTAGTTTGTAAATTAGAATTTAAGACCGCCTGGAGAAACCGTCGGCAATATTTTCATATTTTTTTCTATAACTTTTGATCTTCTTCTTCTTCAGGTAGGTTGCTGTAATGATTTCAAGTAAAAATTCTTACACAAAATTGTCTACAAAGAGATGAGAAAGGTTTTCTAAAATCTTTGATTATCATGTAACCATCCATAGCAAATAAGCCGGGTGATGATGCGAACTCCGAAGCTAACAAAGGATGCACAAATTTAGGAGCATTATCATCATGTTTTACGACTTAGATCGTGACTTCCTTGAAAGGAAACCAGAGTAACTTTCGATAACTTTTTCTCTTATGAAATGATAAAAATTGTTTTTGCCTTAGCCAGTTTGCTGTGTCGACCCCTTCAGCGATATACGCGCATAATGTCTAATAAGTGGAATGAGGTTGCAATGAAACCGCTTGACAATTTGACAAAAATATTTTTTTATATATATATTATTACGGCAAATACACATTAATAATGAAAAAATTTTATAAAGAGATCCGACGAGGACCGATGGACAGATTATGACTTATATATATATGATTATGACTTATATATATGCGTCGTGCTGGTTAATTCATACAATTCATATTCATTCATCCAATTGTAACAGAAACGGAAGGATGGACGGACAGACAAACACAAATTTCTATAGAATGTTTTTTATTTTTCTTTTTTTTATTACGCTTCCATACTGGTATTAGATAAAAGTATTAAAAATTTCTACAAAAATTTTAGTGAATTGATTGCGAAAAATTTGTTCAAAAAAACAAATCTGAAAAAAAAGTCTTTCTAACGCACCCATTCATTTGTAAGAAGAGCGAACAAAGGTCATTTGGAAAGCGATTTTTTTTTTTATGCACAGAAGACTTCCGTATAGATATCAGGTAAAAATATTAAAAACTTTTATTATGTATACAAATCTGAAAAAAAAGTTTCTCCAAAGGTATTCATTCATTTATTAAGACAACAAACGAACGGACAGATAAAGACCAGTAGGGAAAGAATTTTTGTGTTATTCTTATTAGGCTTTCCTACCAAAATCAGATTCATTTATTTATTTAAAGGACAGACAAAAAGGCAGACAAAGCCCAAATCATTTTTTCTTTAATCTTATTCGGCTTCTGCACCAACAAAAGGTATAAACATTAAAAACTGCTACAATATATCTAAATGGAATGATTTCGAAAAATTTCTATTAAATAAAATTTTGAAAAGAAAATATTTTCTAACATCTAACGACATCTATCAGTTAATAGTGGAACTAATATGCTTTATCTTCTAATTGGCGAAATGTCGATAACAACGCACATCTGTTTGGATAAAAAAAAAGGAACTCTTCAAAGCCTAAAATGAATCTTCCAAGTCAAAAAATGCTCTTAAATTGCGTAAACAAATCAAGTTTACTCTTAGGTTGGCAAAAAAAAAAAGGAAAAACAGAAAAACTCCTTCGCGCAAACACAAATAAATAAAGCTAAGGGTTAAAAAATGTCCTAACTACTAACCAAAAAAAAAAGAACTGAAAAAAACCCGTAAACTACGCAGAGTTGCCAAACGAGGCAAGTTACTCGACTGATGTTTGCGAAATGAAACGAAAAGAGTAAACATATATATATATGTGTATATAGAAATGAGCTCGATAGCGCACCACGTCTAAACTGTACAAAAGCTCTAGGCAAAATGGTAGTAAATGATGGCTGACAACAATAAAATACCTTTACACATTTATAAAGCACACACGTTCCTGCCCCCTTAGCACTGATTAATACGTTCTTTATTCATTTAGATATAACAAACGCGCATGTCTGCGGTGCAATAGATAGGAATAGTAGACGCAAACTAGGTGTGCATATAAAACTTTAGAAATATGTAATACATATACATGTACATACATATGAATATATATTTATGTGTGTATATAAAATGCATTTAATTTTAGATAGATGCAGAATTTTTTTTTTTTTTTTTTGTGTTTTGCGATCTTTATGTTTTCTAAAAATTTTTTGGGTGTAACAACCTCCATGAACTAACCAAAAGTTTTTGAATAATTTTTTTGCTATTATTGTGTATACATGTATATGCATGCATTCATATCTAAAATTTGCATATATTTGTTTAGAAATGCACAAAAGCTAAATATAAAATGCAAAAAATTAAAATAGAAAAAAAAAAGAAAAAAGAACCAAAAAAAAAACACAAAAAACACGTATAACAAACACTAGGATTTTGATAGACTCTACGGTTGAAAGAATGTCAGATGAGTCATTAATCATTTTTTTATGGATTATTAATGGATTTATGGTGGCTTTTATATTACCTGATGACGCGCTCTCTAAGCCAATGCATACATATATATATGTATGTATATATGTATATGATATATATTTACTTCATATATACATATACAATATATATGTATAAATATTTATCAGGTGGCTCAGTTGATACGGACAGGAACTAAACGACCGGTATAGTAGACGACGCTTTAGTAAATAATCATAAAATATTCATTTACATTAAAATTGCATAATAATTTTCATTGATTCGCCTTTTGTTGCTTTTTCTCTCCTCTATGCGTTTTATCAGTTTGTTGTAGAACAAAAAAAAAAAAAAAACCAACAAAACAAAACAAATATTATATTGAAATGCATTCAATTGAAAATTTTTTATCGTTGAAATATTGTTTTTTTTTTTTTTTTTTTTTTTTTTTTAATTTTTAAAAAAAACGGTACTTTATTTAAATTTTCAATTATTGACTGCGACTATAGAAACGTATTGATGGTTTTCTAATTGATCTCGAGTAGCATAGTGTTAAAGTTCCTTTTCGTTTAAGCCCAGACTATTAATCTCTTTATGATAGAAACTTTAATTAGTCGACCTCTGCAGTACAAGAAATCAGACAAGAAAGCAATTTCCATTTAAAATCTCCTAATGCATAGTATATAGTTTTTCAAATGTTAATAAAGTCCAACTGCACCATTTACGAGTACGAGCTCGAGGAAAAGTGATGCATTTTCCTTCAGCGTTCTTAGGGAAATCGATATGTACATGCCTATGTGCGAATGTATATGTATACATGTACGTATGTGTGTGCGTGTGTGTTCCTGTTTATCCTCTAGAATTTAAGGTGACGGTAATGTCATCATTACAAAGTCATGAAGAATACCAAACAAACTCTTTTCGTAGACTTACCTTTCCTTGTAGTCAACTACTATGGAAGTGTAAGGTTCGCAGCAATTTCCTGACAAAGTAGTAGAGTGGCTGATGGGAAAATCTGTTTCGATATTTCTATTTAGCTCTGTAACTAAAAACTGGGATGGTACTTCTACAAGTGGGGGGTAGTACAAATGCGAGAGTGCATTCTACTGTAGTCTAAACCAATAGAAGTGGGCCGAAACTTTGATTTTCCTATCACAACGGCGGCTGGAACAAACGCCAACTCTTTTTAAAAATGCTTCGTGCTTGAGTTTTCATTCCGGTCAAATCGATCACTTTATGGACTGATGAGGAAAACAAGCAAAAACTATCATACTCGACAGGGGCGCAGTAGAGCCACTCGCATGAGCAGACACAATCCATTTGCCATGTGCGGGAAAATTGGGTTAATTAAATTTTCATACCTACCTGAATGATAACATCTTGGGAAGCTCGGAGTCAGATGGCGAAGGAAGAATTTTGCAATTGATGCTAGCAGATCCCGATGACGGAGTCCACAGAAATTAGACAGTTATCGACAGTGTCAGAGATTGTCTGCTTTGCGGGCGTCTTCGCTGACAATTTAGCTTCGGAGAAAGCCGAAGATTTAATTTCCTTGGGATTATTGAGGAGGCTCAAAATGATGCAGTGTAAATTGGATGCTTGATGCATTCTAGGAAAATACATTCAACGGAGGAAGCAATTGGATGGTATCCAGTATGTATGAATTATCCAAAAGCAAATATATGTCCGTAATCACACACGTAATGCCGATAATTATAAAGTACTATAGAATCCGCGGGAGCCAGGTCAACACAACACGACCCGATTAAAATTTTCCCCTCACTTTAACTCCTTCTATTAGTAAGTCATAAGACTTCATGCTATAAAAGCTTTTTATAGTAAATTTCGAACAATTTCAGGTTATATCTTATATCGATAACGATCGAAATCCGACGGCAATTGATAATAAAATTTTTGTATCTTTTAAATCGACTTTCGTGAGATTAACTTCGCTTCGATTTCTTTTAACTTCTAACAACCTAGAATGTGATCCCTTTACAATAACATTCTATTCTCCTTAAAGGTATGTCGTGAAATTGGTTTCTATTCGTTTTGATTTGAGTTACGGAAATTTTGCTTACACTAGCGGCTATTTCGACAACGAAGATTTGCCAAAGAATCGAATCAAAGCATGCTTCATAATGTTCTTGTCCCAAGAAAATAGAGAAGGCTAAGTAGTGAAGAGAGCACTAACAACATTTGGTGGGAGGATAAATAATGACCTACCTAAACGTAACGACTGAATGGCTTTCCAAGAATTTCTCATCTCTGTGACTTCGTCAATTTTATGTATCTGCTTGTGTAAGCAAATATAAATATGCACGGGTGGGATTAAGGTAAGACCCTTTAAGTCAATGGCGATTTTAACGAGGTCTGCGGTAAATTGTATTTCGCCGAAACGTTGTTTCAATACAAACGTTGCATTATATCTCATAAGGAGAGAGTTATGAAAACGGACCTCCGTGAAAAGATTTTTTGCTCAGAAGATAGATGGAAGATAGATGCGAGATAGATTAGCCTGCGGAGATCTAATAAGCAGTGAGTCCACTTTCTTTTCAAACGCCTGTACGTATATAGACAAGATCAGGGTCATCGCGAGCGAAGTAAAGTAAGAGGTATAGGGTGTAAATGCAACTGAAGAGGGCATCGTTAAGTCGTACCTGCCTCCATCCCATAAGACTTACGTTCACCCTAGCTGGGACCCTTGGAGTATCATGGGGTATTGTAAAGGAAATTATGTAACTCATGTAGTCTAAAGTAAGATTGAGGATTCTTATACTACCCAGCAGACGCATATAGTTTTGGTCCAAGTGGGTTTGCATTGTGTTTTCTTCCCAATAAATAAATATTGATCCTGGCTATGCCAAGTTGAGAGTCGCGCTCTCCACCTTCTAAGCTGTATAGTTGCCCATAAAGTCTACATATATATCTGCGGTGGATTTCGTACACACTCCTCGTTTTGGGAAATTTTCTAAATAGCGAAAATTGTATCTACGATCAACGACTTGGCCGCAGCCAAATTATTTTATATATAAATATATTTAAGACTAAAGACCATACGTAAATGTCTTGCCTTTCTTTCTTCTTTTTTTAATTGCTTAATAATTTCGTAAGTAAAAGAAGAAAAAGAAGAAGAACCGGACATCGTATTGAGTCCCAAATACCACAACCTAATTGACATTCAAGTCAAAGCACTTGGCACGTTCTCCTTGGAAACAATCAAGAGCACGTGTCAAAAACGTCTTATGTACCATTATGCCCAACCGGGACTCTACTAATAAGTGATTGCTTTCATTTACTTCGTAAGACCACAAAACCATAGGAAAAAAACTTGAAATTGTCTAAAGCAAAAAAAAACAAAAAACAAGAAAAATATTCTCATGCTAAGAAGAAGAAATAATCACTGAAAGAAAACAAAAAAAAATCGTTTTTTCTACAAAATCGAGATCGAGACAGACGACAACTTGCTTGTCTGGTATCTTAAGGGTCATCTTTTCATTTTTTGCACTTTTTTGCCTCTTTTTTCCGAATCTTGAACTAACAAAACAAAACTAAAAGCAAATAGAAACTGGATCTGTGCTCAACAACTGTTTGACATGCCAGTAAATGTCTTTCGTTGCCGCATAAGGACACTATGAACAATTTCGTTTATTCGTTCATTTGTCTTTTCATTTATATAGACACATCTACATATACATCTATCTATCTATCTATCTATCTATGTGTTTATAACAGGGTCTACGAATGCCTTCCTAAGAATGACTTGAAAATTTCCTGGTTTTCCCACCAAAATTAAAAAAATTCTTCTTTTTCGACTTTTTTTCTTCTTCTTCTTCTTCCCTTGTAGTCTTCTTCTAGTCTTCTTGCGTCACGTATCGACATAAGTCTACATTGCCTACCGCTCAACCCTTTACTGGCTGCTAAGCCAGATAGATATTGCGGCATACGTTTGTTTGTATTGCTTTTGCCATTTTTTACCCTTTTCGTCTCGCTTTGCTTTTCTACTTCACTTCATTCCGTTCGCTTTGATTGTGTTTGTCTAACGAAGGGCTTTCAATTTCAGACACGTTGAAGTTTTTGTTGTTCCTAATTGAATTCTAGTTTTCTCTACTTTTATTGTATGTTGTTACGTTGATAGTAGCGGTTGTTCTTCCAGTTCGTCCAGTCCTCTTATACGCGTCTTGTGTATACCATGAATAAGAGGCATATATGTTACGATTGTATGTAACGATTGTTGTATGCAAGTGTGGTTACTTAGTCGACTGAGGTATTTTATTGAGTAGAATTTATTCAAACGATTTTATGACTTTTTGTTGTTGGTTTTGAAAAAACAAATGAATTTTTTCTTCAATTTTACTTGTGAAAAATATTTGCTTAGATTTAATAAAAAGTTAAGTGAACTACAAAATTACTTATATTTTAAATGCATATTTACTCTACGAACTAATTAGTAAGTAAATCGTAAGCATAACTCGAAAAAGTCTTCAAGCATCAAATCTAAACATATATATGCACTTGTAGTTCGATATTCAAATTCAAGTGAATATCGAATTCGATAGTAAAAAGCCATCGAGAACAAGATATTTTGTAGATATGAAAAGGAAGTGATTACCAGCACAGCAACTGCCAGAAAGTTCGTCCTATCATCTCACCAAAGTATTTTAAAATTGTTTGCGTTTTTCACTCCATTTTTAGAATAGAAATTTTATACCTTTAGTGGCAAGAAGTCCAAAGATAAAGCAAAAATTTCGAATGTTATGTCATCCTTAGCTCACGTAACAGGACCGAAGAATTTCTATGGAATTTTGATTTCAATTGGTGTCAACTAATCTCAAAAATTCAAATCTCATCGTCCAGAAGCGAACAGAATACCTTAAGTTAAGATGTTTCATCAACAGATCTTGATAATGAAACCTTGTAAAACTTAACTCCCAACAAATTCTTTATTTGACTTTAAAAGATTCGGAATCAGGGGAAAAAAATGTTTTGAATTTTGAATAAAAGACTTTAAATGAGCTAACTCTCCTTTGCCCTTTTATTGTGCTTTTTGTCTCTCCCTCTCTTTCGTTCCGTATCTCTCTAACACTTTCTCTCTCATCCACTCTCTCTCTCTCTCTCATCCACTCTCTCTCTCTCTCTCTCTCTCTCTCTCTCTCTCTCTTTATCTATCTATTTATCTATCTATCTATCTCTGTATCCCTCTGTATCTCGCTCTGTCCTCGTCCTTCTCTCTCCAAGTCTCTGCCCCACTCTCCCTATCACCCTAACCTTTACTCTCTCTCTCACTCTTTGCCTCTGTATCTCTCTGTATCTCCCTCTTGCACCACTCTCACTCGCTCTCTTCAGTCCAGTTGCCCGTTATTCGAGATCTTTTGCTTATGCTTCCCTCTCTCCATTTACCCTTTTCGTTCTATATCATATTCCCTCTTCTTCTTTATAACTCTTTTCGTATTTTGAAAGCAGCAAACTCAAGAAATGTCAAGGGATGCATTATTCTTATCTTTATGATTATAATCACAATTATTATCTTAGATTAGATTCATGCATTGACTGAGAATATTGTGTTTGTTGGTAACACTTCGAATAAATAAATAAATAAATAAACGAATATGTAGGTAATTAAATATCTTTATATGTCTATCTTTACCTCTATCTTTACCTCTGTCGTTATCTCTCTTTTTATCTGTATCTTTATTTTTATCTTTCTCTACATTTATATATATACCTGTATCTATATTTATGTTTATATCTTTATCTATATTTTTATCTTTCTTTATCTTTATCTTTGTCTATCTATATCTGTTTGTGTATTTTTATCTACCTTAGTCTTTACATTTGACCTTTATATATATATATTTTTATCTTTATGTTTATTTACATTTATATCAATATCTATATTTATATCTATACCTGTATATGTTCCTGTATATTTATAACTATATCTATATCCATATCTAAATCTATATCTATAGTCCTTACAGTTACCTTTCCTTCTAACTTTATATCTTTATACATCTTCATTCATAACTTTCTGTTTACGACTTTAGCCCTTAGGTTTACCTTTCTCTTTACCTTTATCTATATTCTCTGCCTCTATCTATATCTCTTTCTGTATTTTCTTCTTTATCTTTGTCTTTATCTATATTTATATATACATATACATATATCTATATCTATGTTTCTCCTTACCCTTATTTTCGTCTATATTTTTATCTATATCTCTTTCTGTATTTTCTTCTTTATCTTTGTCTTTATCTATATATATATATATATATATATACATATATCTATTTATATATATACATATATCTATATCTATATGTATGTAAATATCTGTATCTATATCCAAATCTATATGAATGTTTCGCTTTACCTTTATCTTTATCTATATATATCTCTCCCCCTTTATTCTCTTCTTTATCTTTATCTTCACATATTTAACATCGTCACACTTTTCTTGATATTCATCTCTATTTCTATGCCTATTTCTATCTCAGTCTCTATCTTTGTATCCACCTACACCCGTATACCTAATTTCTATCCGTACCAAAATCAAAAAACCGATCTGATAATAGATAACTAGATATTCGAGTAAGGCTTTTCACTTTAAAACACTTCTAGAGAAATCTATCCACGATTCATAGATAATATCAAGAAAGATTTATAAAAAAAAAAAAAACAAGAAAGGAATGAAAAAAAAAATAATCATAACTTTTATGAATATTTTTAATTATCTTTTCTTTTTTTTTTTTTTTTTTGAATTTCACAACCAACAACAACTTTTGTTTGAGTTGTAATAGAATGAAACCAAAAAAAAAGAAAAAAATAAACATAAATAAAAATAAGAGAACTTCTCATCAAAAGCGAAACTTTACCCTTTAGTATACAGAAGTGAACACACTTCTATGCACACTCAGGCCGATCCGCAAACAAGTCCAGTTAATTAGTGCAAAATGATAATCAAAGTAACCATGAATGATGGTAAAATTAAATATAGGAAAAAAAAAAAAGAAAAAAGTTTCTTCTTTCAACATTATTATTTGATTTTATGCAAACAGGAAAGTTTGCTATAACCGCAATCTCACAATGCTCTAAGTGAAACAAGTGGGTTAACGGTTTCACGCTTTGCATCGAAACTCGTTTACCCTAAGCTTGAGATTCACAACACTTTCGAATTATTCTCAATCACTTAAATATCGGGAAGGTCTCCCAGATAGTATTGTGTGCATACGCGCTACCTACCGGAGAAGTGGTGAAAATTTCCCTTTTTATTAAGATCAGGGTAAACCCATTTATCTTCCTTTTAATTCGCTGTTTGTGAAAAATTCCACCATTCTACCATTTTCAAGTCCAAGTTGAATAAATTTACTGAAATTACTTATATTAAATTTTACCGTTACCTTAAAATTTGAGATCGTAGCTACACCTTAATTGGTATTCAACCTTAAAGAGCAGGAGTGATTTGAAGGCTTATTGGACTCGAAGTAATGATGCCTATGATGATACTTGACAATAAGGCATTTCTATCGTACGCCGTGGTCATTCACGGAATACGTATGCAAAGAATAGGCGTGGCTGCCTTATTGTTGTTGTAGACTTCTTTTAATTATATATTAGTATAAAATATATTTTTTTAAAGGCAAAATGGTATAACTGTATTGCGTGAAAAGGTAGGCGTGATTGGAGGCGTATTTTCATTATATACCAGAATAAGGCTTTTTTTTTTATTAGAAGTAATTGCACTATATTCTACGATTCTATCTTAATGCTTGCCATCTTACAAGCAATTCGAGAAAAAGTGGGCGTGCTTCGCGGCGTATTTCCATTATATAGTAGAAAAAGGTATTTTTTATTAAAAGTAATTATACTTTATTCTACGATTCTATCTTAATGCTTGCTATCTTACAAGTATTTCGAAAAAAAGTAGGCGTGGTTGAAGTTTTACATTAAATGTGCACGAAGATAAGGCATTTTATTAAAGATAATTATATAATATTTTATAAATCAATCTTAACGCCTGCTAGCTAAGATATATTTCGAGAAAAAGTAGGCGTATTTGAAGGCGTATTTTAATTACATACTAGAATAAGTTGTTTTTACTAAAAGTAATATTACATTCCACGAATCCGTCTTAATCCTTACCACTTGCAATGCAATTCGAAAAAAGTAGGCGTGGTCGGAGACTCCCTATTGGAATTGTCTAGTAAGATAGAATCCGACATTTATTTGATAACAAGTGTTTATCTAAAATTTCCATTGCTATCTAAGATTAATGTCGAGAGAAAATAGAAGTGAGATAGAAATTTTATTCGAGCTGTGAAGTGAGATAAATTTCGAGATTTATTTTATGAAAAGTATGTGCGAAAGTGTTGAAGTGTTTCAACGTTTCGCCATAATACAAACCATCTTATATATATTTTAATTGCATTCCGAATATTATTGATTGTTAGCATTAATTTAGGCATAGAGATAAGTTTTAAGACTAAAGTCTTAAAGCATTGACAGTCTAGGACCAACGGCTTTATTGAAAACCCTACGGAATAAATAGGGATGATTGAAGGCAAAAATAAATGATATTTAAAACTTTTTCCAGAGTTTGTAATACATAACACCCGCACCTTACAGAATCATTGACGTTTACTATCTGGGACTGTAGAATGAATCAAGCATATGTCCCTACTTTACTAAGGATCATTGAAAACCCTAAAGGAAGCTAACCTTACATGAAGACATAGAGAAACGGAATAGAAATGAATTTATAATTCAATTTATAAATAACAAATAGAAAGAAAAAAAAAAAAAAAAGAAAGAGAGAGAGAAGTAAGCATAAGGTGATGTAAATGGAAGAAAATAGAAATTTAAAATTTAACATAAATTTAATTAAATCCTTTATCGTACAGATGGGGGTAGTGTGATGAATATTGCAAAACTAAATTCTCTCTCATACTATATGCAATCATTTACAGTAAGATATATACATATATATATATATGTATATATGTGCGTATAGCTATCCGGCTTTTCTCTAAGTAAGTAAATCTCTCTCTTTCTCCAACCCTTTACAAGTGAACACCCTTAAAAGTTAGCCTTTGTGTCTTATTGTACTTATTGACGTTGTGTTTAAGTGTCCCGTATGAGAAGAGGGTTCATATTAGATGAAAAAACTAAAGACGCCATGTTGGTATAGTAATGGTTGTGTGTGCCTGGCACATGTTCGCCAAACAATTGTCCAAAGTTAAAGCTTTCTGTCTTATTATATTACAAATATGTATATATATATATATATATATATATGTGCATCTATACATTTATAACAACACATCGACAACGGTATAACTTTATACAATAGCTATAGGGTTATGGTAGGACGGTTGCATGCACATTTTCTATATGATGGCCATGGCTTGTGTGGTGGGTGCTAAGAATTAAATGTTAGTATCCCTTCTATGCATGTTTTTGTTACAGTTTTAAGTTTTTTGTTTCTTGTTGCTCACTGTTTTTTTTTTTTTTTGCTTTCTTCTATTTATTTATTATTATTATTATTATTTGCTTTTTCTCTTTTTTTGATAGTTTAGCAGCAAAAGTTTTAATGTTACTATTATTTGTAAAAGAAGGCAAAAACATGTATTCTTGTCTTTGTGTGTGTAAGAGTGAGGTTAAATATGCGCGTGTATATGTGCGTATTTTACATAAAAAGACTCTTCCCTCTATACATTATAGAATCACTTCGTTCTGAATGCCTCAGCTCATTTACTAATATATATATAGATATATATATATTTACGTATATATATATATATAATGATATTGAGAAAGTATGAGTTAAAGCAAGAAATTCATTCGCTTGGAAATTCAAATGACATTTGTCTGTTCTTGCTATGTAAAGAATTCAAATTGAAAATATTTTTCTTTTTTTTCCTTTTGTTGGAAATCATTTTAAATATTTTTCTCTACAAAATCATTAAATAATTGTAAAAACAGAAACAACAAAAACAAAATACTTTGGACAATAAAAAAAGAATGAGAAAAAAAAAAAAAGAGAAAAAATGTTAAAATTAATTTAATAATAAATTTTAATGAAAAAGTAATTATTATATAAAATGATTACGATGAGCAGCCTCTCAAGAGCGGTTTGGGTGGTAATTGGGAAAAATCTATAAGAAAAAAAGATATGAAGAAAAGTGTGGAAAAGGAAGAAAGGGGGGAAAAATGAAGACATCAGGTACCAGTGTTGGGAAAGATCCCTGCTGACAGTTTATTCCGGGAATGTTTCTTATATGAGGATTGGCGAAAATGTTGTTTGATTACTCATCAGCTATTACGAAAACCGTAAGGCAAACTTTTAACTCCTCTTCCAGGCAAATTATTATACAAACAACATTAAACACTACATCGCCAACGACGATTGTGTTGCTATCGCATGGTCTAGGGAGAAATACTCTATGTATATATGTGATGAATGATCCGAACGATAACCGAAGAATCGATTAAGCGAAATATGAAAATATATTCTCGTACTATTTGACGTAACCCGGCAAATTCGATAGCGATTTAATTCATTTATTCATGAAACGCAGCTGAAGCCGAATACGATTGACTCTCAAAAACAAGTCATTCACCAAGCGTTATAGTTTCAACTATCACAAAGTGTATAAAGAATAACAAGGATATAATAAGTCATAGCTTTTGAACTTAGATAAAGTGCTTTGTGTTCTGTGGCCTTCCGTCCACCCACCTTAACTAGTTTAAAATAATATAACTTAACATTTAAATAAACAGTTAAACATATCATCCGCAAAGCGGAACTATATATACCTCGTGATTGCTCGGTTAGTTACGCATTCGACAACACATATACATTAGTTCGTTTATTATCCATTATGCCCTACAGTGATCTATTTTAAACTTAAAATCGTCAAAGCATGTTCCACGTCTCCACAGGACCACAATCACTCGTCCCTGTTGGAAAATGAAACAAAATTTGGGAGATCAAATTATTCTTCTCTTGCATTAGAATCGCACGAAAACACTGACTACCCGCGTTACAAGGCAAATTTTGCCTTATCTCGGGTGGTTATCTTTTCCTTTTTCTTTCAAAGAATATCAACTATAAGTGAAACACGTGACCTTCAAAGAGAAGAGAGAACAGAGAAATAAATAAAAAAAAACGGAGATGATGGCCGCAATCTAGTCGGTATACATTCAATCGACAGACCTTCACCGACTGAGTGCTCGTTGCACTCACTGTAGCCATGACCACACAAAGCCCTACTGTTCTTGAGACTTGAATCCACCCACTTAAACTTGGTAGTCGCGGCTATTAACTACTCGGCTACTCAGGCGGGTGTATTGCTGCCTCAATTAACTTCGATACCCTTTCTCAAGTCAAAATTCGTATTCTTTCTTATCAATTTATAAAACGGTTATGAACGATTAAGGCAAGATCCTTAATGAACCTTCTGAAAAACGTGCCTTCGAACGCCTCGCCCGTTTTCTTGCACTGTGGAATTTACAGCCGATCTTGCACTGAGGAATTTAAAGCCGATCTGATTTCAAAAACTTGCGCTCATCCAATCAAAGTTCTAATGAATTCTTAACATATTCTCGAAAACTATTCCCAGAATATTACATATATATGTGTATATATATATTTTTTTTATGTGTATATGTTTGGATTTATTTTCTAAAAGGTATGTTTGGCATTTTCTCAACCTATTTGCCTCTTCACTGTCGCAGTTTACGAGGAACGAAGAAGAGACACGGAAATGAAAGGTGTTACCAAATATTTATTTCATAGACAATTGAGTCTTGTGAATGTGTTCTTTCACCTGCTTGGGACATTTTTAAACTCTTTTACAAATTTGAAGGCGTTATCTGCTTATTTGTGAACGAGGGACTGTGTGCCATGAACACGACTAAGTGACGGACAAATGGACAGACTGACCAAGAATTCATATACTTGAGGCTTGCTTCTGCGCGTTATAAAGGTAAGGAAGAAAGACTTATATTTTGCTATAGTGTATTCTTGGCGAGGCGGAGCTAAGATTACCCATGTTCGTTTGCGTACTACGGCGCATCTCCCACAGAATAAACGTACGTTTGTATTTGATGAGTAAAGGACACAAAACCGAAATTTTATTCCTTTTGAAAAACAGAGGCGTTCTCATTTTACGTGCTGCTATAGACGTGTCCTTCGATCGATTTAACTCACTTGCAATACCAATCTGCGTACAAAAACAACATGTGGATAGCTTCAGTTTTGCAGTCAGTGGCATATTAATAACAGATATTAGACAGATGGACAGTCGGAACATGCTTCGGTCGATTCAGAATTTAATGCTGATAATAAATATACACACTTTAGGGGGTTTCTGAAGCTTCCTTCTAAGTGTTGCAAACGTTTTGACAAATTGAATATACCTCACATACTTCGGTGTTGAGTATAGGACTTCTACATACGTTGAGCTTTTATTTTCAAGTGCTCTTTTTGTCTTTTTCATGGCATTTTCCCGCATCGACCTCGTTTGTGGAAGCATGCTTAGGGTATTAATGCAATTCGATTCAGGACATTGACCGCTATTAAGCATTACTGAGAAGCAATTGCCTTTAATAAAAGTAAATCATATCATTATAGCTGTAGATTTTTCACCCATCATGTCTATGTTCCATTTCTTTGGCCAAGTATGTTACTAAGGTGTGTCCATACCACATGTAAAGAAACCGATATAATCAGCTATATGCGGCATTTGCTACGAGTAAGTGATGTAAAGCACCGAATAAAGCACACTACACTGCGGAACAACTACATTGATGTTCGTTGTCTACTTCAGCAAAGAAGACTTGACGAACCAGATAGAAAGAAGCACAAAGATCCTTTAACAACACAAAGAGAACACATTTACACTAAACTCTATCAAAAGCTTTGCTAACGTCCAAGGAAAGTACTGTTACTCATAAGCGGCTTCAACATGCTATACTTTCAAAGGTCGCGTACTTTTCGAATACCTTACGATCGAAATTGGTTTGTGTAATGGTTTTTAAAATTCATCACAAACGCTTACACTGATTTACAATTGCTTACAATAGATATGCTTACCATAGATATTTACATATTATTATCCAAGTTTTCCTTGTCTCTTGCTCGCCTTCTCCTCCTACCTCTCGCTACGAAAAAGTCTTTGCGAAAGGAGGGGAAATGAGGAAATATTTACTAAGGAAAAACCTGGTACACAGGTTATTAATCAACTCGGCCATATTTTCCCATTTGACTAATTTCATCTTTGTTTAGTTACAGCTGCTTTATCCTACCATCAGCTATATATGTATATATGACAGGGGGCGGATGGGTCGGTATAAGAAAAATGTCACTATAAATCTTCATCTTTTACGGTAGTCAGGTTTTCAAAGTCTGTTATTGTTGTTGTTGTTGTTGCTGTTGGTTTCTACGCACATGACTAAACATTAAACTAAACAACTTTACGCATTTACGTAAGCGAAACGAGAATCATCGGAGAAGCGGAGAGACAAAGCTTTAACAGACATTTTCACTCTAATCCATTACTAAATTAAACAAAGCTACAAAACACACTAATAATGAAAGCAAAAGTAAATACAATAGTAATGTATTGGCCGGCAACAGCAGCAACAGCAGCAGCCACAGTCACTTTTGTGGATTATTACCATGAAAGCAATGACTACAAGACAGCAGTAACAACAATAAACTCCACCTTCTTTTATTTCTTTTACCTATTCGAGCAGCAGCAGCAGCAAGTACAAGTGCCGTTTTCTAACGAAAACAATAAATCATTAAGACGGACAATGTTTTTGTAGTCAAAGGTATGAGTCCTTGACAGTGTATAGCCGGTTGTCATGGCGAAAGCGATTTCAAATTTTCCCATTTTTAAAAGTATCTAACATTTAATGTCTGGTTTTAGTTAAAAGCTCTTCTTATATATAAACCTTTGTTAAAACATGTACATATATATATATATATATATATATATTGTTTTCTATTTAGATATAAATTTTCATTTTCATTCTCTCGTTCCAAATGTCCCGCTCTGCCCACGCACTTTCCCCCCTCCTTCTCCCCTGCTTTCGGACCTTTAGTACAATTAATAGCTAAAATCCCTTTCTCCTCCTATTATCTTAACTTAATGTTCCTTCCACACATCCACCCATTCCCGTATTTTATCAGTCGGAACATTAACCTTAACCCGTGTACTTTCATTTTAATTCCTTGATGACCTGCCATTTATTTATTGCGTTATTCTAAACAATTTCCCTGTAGTAAGCTAAAAAATTAATGCTCGAACAAAAAACAAACTTTTCTTCACTTTATTTGCTATTTGCTTTTACTTCTAAGCAACAACAACAACAACAAAAAACATTGACAACAACAGCATTAACATCTTTTAACCCTTTTTCTGTATTTCGTTTATTATGAAAATCCCTTCGTTTTTGTTTTTGTTTTTTTTTTTTTCTTTTAATGTCCTTTTCTTGGTTTATTGTTCTGGGTGTGCGAGAGAGCCTGAACACTGGTGCGGTGTTAAATTCCTAAGTAAACTTATTTGTATTTGCCAACGTCTAATATTTCTTATTAATGGCATTTGTTTAGTAAAATTAGTTAGATTCATATTCAGATTCCATTCCAATGCTTTTTTTTTTTTTGAAAAATTTGGTTACGTAAACAAAACAAGTAAAAAGACTATAGTGAGGCACAGTCAACCTATGAATAACCTACATCATCCCACAATTATCCATCTATTGACTTTTTCAAATAAAGCGTTATG
Source organism: Glossina fuscipes (assembly GCF_014805625.2). Taxonomy (NCBI): domain Eukaryota; kingdom Metazoa; phylum Arthropoda; class Insecta; order Diptera; family Glossinidae; genus Glossina; species Glossina fuscipes. The sequence continues at coordinate 257,183 of NW_023998455.1, read as the reverse complement.
TGGGAAGTGGTCGAAAAAATGATATCCAATTTGTAACCAATTTCTTCCTATGACTAAATATAAATATATTAGTGTACGAAAATGTTAATGTAAATATGTTAGTGTACGAAATTTCATCGAAATATCTAAAAAATTGCGCCTATGGGTTGGACGAAAAAAACAAAATAGACAGACGGACAGAGAAGCTTGTTTGGAATCATTTTCATATCAACTTCTCCTGGGTATTGCACATATCCCCACAAATGCCGAAGGCTATAAAAATTAAAACACCTTACGGTTTCCCTAACCGGTGCTAACGGGCTCTCTCTTCTCTTCTTGCGCTCGACCCTGTTTAGTCCGTAGCTGTAGTGAGTCGCAATTCGACAATATGACAAAGCTTAGCAGTTGGTACTGGGTATATACCCACTAGGCCGTGACCATTCTCTACTCTCTTTCCCCACTTTTTTCTACTTATGCTGCACTTGTGAAAAAAAAATATCGATTTCTCTCAGAATTCCTTTTTTCGATTTGGACCAAACAAAAATCACAAGACTTCGAAAGCATGACTCTGTGGCTGGTCGGCTTCTGTCTCTTTCCCTGAATTTCTCCGCGCTCTTTAATTTAATCTAACAGAACTGTTGTTGGTTGTTTTTGCTGTTATGAATTGTTTGTGTATCGGCAATTACCCCAACTCATGGTGGCCTCATACTCTCGACGGTGAATGAAAAGCTTCTTGTCGTTTTCGGCGTATTGTCCCTATTATTTTGAAGCTTTTCGAGTCTTTCGCAATTTCGCTTAGCAATGATTTTAATTTTAGTTAAATTATTTAACAGAGAGCCAGGAATATTTCCAATATCTTTTAAAAAATTGTTTAACATTTTTTTTTAATTTCCCGCCACATGGTCTTCCAGTTTTTTACATCTTGTTAGCGTTTACGAAGACTTTCTGCAACATAATCTGCCTTTCGATTCGGATAGACTTTTAGTACATGCACCTGGATCAAGAATCCACGGAAATGGATGGAATATAAACTTTGAAACATTGGATCCGTTGAATGACTGCTTTCGGTAGCGATGACAAAGTACTTTACTATTGTAGTTCGCCAATTCTAAAAAATGTCATCTTCATCATGTCTTTGACGTCGAGACTATTGAATGGCTTCACGTTTCATTGTAGTGCAAAAATGTAGTATGCGATAGCGATTATGTAGGTGGGAGCGTATAGTGAATGCCTAAGAATCCTTAGAAATGTTTGACCTTGTAATGTTTTATTTTGCAAATCCAAAGTGTATCGATCGGATCGTAAGGTTTTAAGCCCAAGATTGTTTGGTCCGATAGTCGATAGGATTAATATCGAAAATCTCGCAACCAAAAACGACGACTTCGCAATAGCTTCGTCAAGTACAAATTATAACGTACTTTGGAGTTCTGAAATGCGGCTAAGTTCTAACATCGCTCTATGCCTCGTCACACATTCTCGTCACGATCTCGAGGTAGACTCGACGTTTTAACATCGTACTTCAACTTCAATCCCATAATGGGATGTATCACAGTGTGTACTTGGTCGTAAGTTGCTTTGGCATTGTAATTTTCAACCCATCCGTAATACTCAATCGAAAACTTAGATTTAAGCACAACAGCAGAAAATAAGTAAGTGCAGTGAATTTGAACCTGCAGCGTCACTACCGTGCAGCGTCACAATGCGGCCTATTATAGTTCCTCGAACTTAGTGTGATCTGGCATCATCGTCTCTGGTATCTATAATGTTCAGTGGTGTCTAAGATTTTTTTTGTTCTATGAAAGAATTCGCTAAAAATGATCAAAGTTTTCGAAAGTATAGCTAATCCCAAGGTGCACAGTTCTTCGCATTACACGTCTATCATCTGAACTTCGTCACAGTGACAGGTCTTCTTCTAGTAATATAGCCATCCGGTACGCTGGTATCGAGTTTCAATTTCCGACGTCACAGTACATTTTAGTATAGTTAAAGTTGGCAACAGCAATAGTTCCGCGACAAAGAGCTCTCAATCACAAGGTCGCCTAAGAGTGCAGTCTCCGGCAAATACAATACCAGCAGCTCCAATTATCGAGCATTGAATACATTGTTGCTTTACGCGAGCAACTCTAATGGTTTTGAAGCTTTGTTTCCCAACTGCCAATGTCACAGCATCTCTTAGTAAGTTGCAATACATCTTAGTAAGTCTCAACGTCACATAACATTATGCAACAAGTTCTATACATGTTTCTACAACGTTGATCAAGAATTTCTAAGAAGGGTCCTACAAGCATCTTCGAGCAGAGGGTCGGTCACCGTACAGTCCCTGGGAAACACGATTTGTCTCATTTATAGAGCATCGAGTACATTTTTTTTGCTTTACGCAGTCACTTCTGATGCTTTTGAAGCTTTGTTTCGCAATGGCCAACGCCGCAATACATCATAGTAAGTTTCGCGATCTTAGAATTTTTTAGAAACAAGGTCTCCGCCTCCCTCTACAATGTTGGTTAAAAACGAGCATTTCGCAATTGTTTGCGACAAAGTACTCTCAGTTAGAGGGTTGGGTCACAAACTCAAACATTGTCTCCTCCATTTGTCGAACATCTCTACGCAATCAATTTTAACCATTTTGAAGCTTGCCTTCGCAATCGCGAACTTGTCACATCGTGCGACTTCGCTTAGGAAGCATTAAAGTCGCGTCACAATAATTTTTCACATCTTCTACATTTCTTCAGCATCGGAACTAAAAAATCAAAAATAAATTCTTGGGAAAAGCTTAAGCTACTTATAGTAGCCTGATTGTAACTAGGAGCCCAGGAGAGTGAGCAAATAATATAAGTAAAGAGAAAAGTTAAAGTATTAGAGTAAACAAGTACAACAGAGTACAAGATGAATGTAAAAAGAAAAATAAGTAAAAAAAAAAAAAAGACAGAATAAATAATGCATAACGAAGAGATTATAATTTTGAAAAGAAACTCAAATACAACCGAACTCTTATAATTACTGCACTATACAGATAGTCTGCAAGGGGCAAGGATAATATCTACCTCCTACATTACCTTTAAATGGAACGTCTAAACGCAAATAATATGACTTTAGATAGAACGGAAAAGAGAAGAGAAAATAGAAGAGACAACGACACCGACACCGACAACGACAACGACGACAAAGACGCAAACGTCGTTGTGAATGATGATGATGTTGAAAAATGTTTTGAAGGCGAGAACATTATGCAAAGTAGATGATGTGTCGCAATAATAAGAGAAGAACGAAAAAGAGAGATAGAGAAAGAGTTTGAGGGTAGAACCTTCATTATAAAAACTTGGTGTGTATTCATTAATTTCTTGTTATTTTTCAACACTTTTTACTCTATGCAAGGCTTTCGCCTCGTTTTACTTTTAAAACATAAGTGGTTCGAGTATAACCAAGGACTCTAAACGATAAAGACCAACACGTTTAACGAGTATGTAAGTTGCTTATATACATATATGTATATATATGTATGTATATATATGGACACACAACCCCCATTCTATGTAAAGAGTATGTGTAGCAAAAGCCCTTAAGGCTCAAAAGGATTCACATCTTACGACATTAGTGACCTCAACAACATTGTATGCTATTTTGCGAATACTACTTGCATAGTAGAGAGAAAACGGAACGGAAATGTAGTTATAAATACAATTTCTATAGCTATTCATGTCCAGTTACTGCTATAAGTTTGAGTAAAACAAGTAAGATATGACAGAAGTGCTGGGCACGAGGTACGAGATACAAGAGAGCATTGTATGTGTGTGTTTGTCATTGTCATAGACCAGAAAGAAAGAAATATTGGTTATGTTCGTAAAGTTTAACTAGCATAGCTATACTCATGTGTGTGTGTGTGTGTGTGTGTGTGTGCGGGTACAGAGAGGGTGTCTGATTATGCTGAAATGTAAATACATATAAACACGTACGCATACAAAAAAAACAAAAAAAAAAAAAAAACACAGAAAAGAAGAAGCATTCTACAAAATGGTTACCGTTCTAGCTACTAACAAATTTATAAAAAAGGGGACATTAAATCAACAGCAGCAGAACTGATCCGTTGCCTTAGTCCCTTCCCATGCATGGCTAACAAAAAAGTTAAAGCCTCGACTTGGTCAACATTTAAAGTTTAATACCGACAGTCATCTTTATAGCCATCATCAACAATA
>NW_023998455.1:244594-252914 GCF_014805625.2 Glossina fuscipes | reverse complement strand
AGCAGCAGCAGCAGCAGCAGCAGCAACACCAACAGTAACGTCAATAATGGGAAGAGCATCAGTAGCAAGAGCAGCAATAATTTTAACTAAAAAAATAATTACGGGATCTTATAGTCATCAGTCCTTAATATCAGAGTTTTTGAATAAATGTTCCTTTTTTTATGGCTGTCAGTTAAGCTCATTCATTTTACTTAATAATTAAATCCTTGCCTGTAATCAAAAATTTGTTAGAAATAGAAAAAAGAAGAAGAAAAAAAGCTCAAACATTTTATAAAATTCATAGATAGGATAGACTGAGTACAAGTTAAGTTTCGATTTAATTATCGGCAAATGCTTTGCACATCGACAGGGGAAAAAGCCGAATATCTTTCTTCTTTTTTTTTTATTTTGTTTATTTTGTTTTTTGCCGAATAGGATGATAGCAGTAATTGTCGTTCAGATTTTTTAAGGTCAAGCAATTTCAATTAAAACCGACTCATTACGAAAACGGCAAGTAATGGTAGTTATGATAGAAAAAAAAAGCAAATGAAAGTCGCCTTAGGGTTGTGTTCGTTTTTTTTTTTTTTTTTTTTTTTTTCCTTTTCGCAGTAAAGTCAATGATCTTTTTCGTGTTGCGTACAAACTTGTATACGATAGCTTCGAATTTAGATGAGGGAAAGTTCTGTACAACTTCGTCGCGTCAACACGGAATTTATTTTGCCTATAGAGCTTTTTGAGTCGTCCTCGACAAATACTTTGTTTGCTGGTAGCTTGTAAAAATTGTTGAAAAGATTTGATGCATCTTGAGTTCATCATATCTTCATTTCTCATGCTGTCCATCTTGTAGCTAACTCTATATCTCAGAACTTCGGGTTTGGTAAAAAGTTTTCTTTGTGCTTAATGGCGTAAGATATTTTGATGAAATTTCGCACACGGCCTGCGTCGGATTTCACATAAAGTCATTTTTTGAAAAATTTATTAAAAGTACGTATAAAATACCAAAAAGAACTATTTCTCGTCAAATTTGATTTAAGAAAATTTTATTTGACCTCAAAATCTGCGACATGTAAGTTAAATACAAAGAAAACAAGACAGAAAGACGAACAGACAGACAGAGAGAAGTGCGGACAGACGGACGGCCGCACAGGCAGTAAGGGGGACACGTGATGAGCTTGGATCGATTCACAATTATTTTCTCGGTCAATCGATAGAATAAGAGAAAGTCTTTATTAGTCCTTCTGACATACATTCGCTCATACTTAATACATCCTTATACGGTAAATAATACTGACTACAACGATCTTTACATGACAACAAGGTCTAAATTTTAGTATTTTATTACGAAAACTAGTATTGACTAGGCATTTATTATACAAATTTACTACGCTACGTTTGGACTATGCATGTCTATTTTTTGCTTTCCTCCTCATAAAAGCATTCCCCCTGAAAAGTAAGCTTACAAAAGACGATACGCGACAATTTCTTATATTTTACGATAAGAATTAGATTAACCGAAGTTGCCTTGGGTATTCAAAAGTGACGTTGCCCGATACGCAAGATAGTTTTATGGGCCGGGTTTTTCAACGTTCCCATATCACGAGCGTGATTAAAATTTTTCTCATGGCCTTTGTGTCGAGGATTTGAAAGGAAACTTTTATATAAGTGGCTACCGCTTAGTTTAAAAGATAAGCAACACTTCCTTCAAGTTACCTCTTGTCTGTATTCAACTGCCAACGCTGAAGACCATATTTCAATCCGGCATCAGTTCAGCTTATACACACCTAGGGTACAACTCTAGAGGGAACCGCCATACAAACAAAACAAAAGAAAAAAAATTACTCTAGGTTATGTGTAGGTAGAGTGATACGGTATGATGGATAGACTCTTGTCTTGTTAACCGTACGTTCTTATTTCTTTCCCCCTAATCATCATTCCTGCTTATACGAATGATCATTAAAACAAATCAAAAAAAAAATATATATTTAAGGTTATGTGTAGCTAGAGCGACCTGATATGATGGATAGACCCTTGTCTTGTTAACCACACGTTGTTATTTCTTTCCCCGTGACCATCTTTCCTGCTTATACCCATATAGAGCACGGCTACAGTGAATGAATGGTCAAAAGAACAAATCAAAAAAAAAAAAAAATCAAGTTAGGTTAGGTGTAATGGATAGACTCTTGCCTTGCTAACCCCGCTCTAGACATGCTAAAAATTGGAGGTAGAGGCAATTTCAGTCAAGTTTTTTAGTGCGGATTAGGTGATAGGTCTGCAAATAGCAAAAGTAATTTTATTTTTTATTATTCGAAGCATAACATGCGGTTTAGTTCTTATCTATTTTATTTATTTCTATATTTATCTCATTTTAAAGTCTCACCATGAACTGACGTTAAAATATCCCACGTTTTACTATGAAAAAACAAAGGGTTTTCGTACGTTAAGCTAACTTCACTCCAACTTCTCTTTTCACACTTGCTTACAAGTTAGCTCGACAGCACTATCCGTCGAAGCCTATGTTTGTCTCATGTCAGTATTGAACTTGAATGACTACGTTTTACTTGCGTCTTCAACTGAACAAATCTATATTTAATTAAAAATTCTAACTAAATCTTATTGTCATTATCTAAACGAGAAGGAAACAAAAAAAAATAAATAAATAAATAAATAAAAAAAAAATGTTTCATTTCATTTGATATATGCTTAAGAGCTTAATAAAGAGAAAATCTCGCACTAATTGCTAGCAAATTTTCTCGTAAATTAACTGTTCAAATAGGAAAAGAAAAAGAGGAGCAGAGTCAAGCAAACGAACAGACATCAACAAGACGTACATATGGAGGCGTACTAACAAAGTCATTATGTTGGATGATATTATAAATTTGACATACAAAGCAACGCAATAGTCCATGCGTTGCATGCGTACAGTGCCGTGCAATACCTAAGCAACAGACCGTCTCCCAGGTGTAGACGAGTAAGTAAGATCAACGAATAAGAAGTCAGCACATGCGGATTCAAATCTCAATGCGCTGCAGTTGACTTTGTTCTTATCTATAGTGCGCGTACCAATCGGTAAAGGCATGACTTGGGCCACCCTCCTATACCGTTCCTTTTGTTCACTTCTACTTCTTTCTGATCATGACCGCCTTGCAAGAATAGTGGGCATCCCCGTTGTGATTGGTCTTTAAAAAAAAAAAGCCTTAGCTGATTCTATATACATATAAATATATACAGTTTTAATTTTCATTATTTTTATGATCGATCCAATTAAGTTACATATTTTATTGATGTTATGTTCTCCAGATGATTTCAAAAAGCCCTTAGGGTTACGATCAGATACTCCGAACCGAAGTCTGGAAGCTTCGAGTATTGTAAAGGTTTTTCGGCATCCGTAGCATATATGGTTAATCGTAAGATTTTGTCCCCAATCGCAAATTTGATGAGTAGATATCTTAAGGAAGAATGTTTTCATCTTACCGATGATTGGATATAAGTGACGGAACGAGATTAGAATTAATATGCGACTAGTGTGGACAGTACTACTATCGATATATTTGATAGATTTTCTTTTTGATATTTTTCGCCCAATAAACATTTGAAGGTCAAACCTTTTCACTGTGCTGTCCTTAATTAAAGATCCTGAAGCGGTAGATTTGAATGCTAGCTCTGTTACCAACAACGCGACTTGTTTTTAAAGCAAAAACTATAAGTTTAAGTGCCTTTTACGATTCTCTTAGCCACCGTCTTCAAGGTATATATAAGACCTACCTAGCAAAAAAAAAAAAAAAAAAAAACGAAAATCGAGTGCACGTGGGCTACAAAATTGGGAATGCCACCGTCTTTTTGAACACACCTCGTATGTGCAGACGGTGACATCGTCAGCGAGCGGCATATGCGACGTGTAGCCCACGTACAGCACCAGGCCTAACACACAACGCGGCGGATATTTAAAACGTAGCCGTCTTTTTACACAGTCCTCGTACATTTCTTCCATCTGTCTCGTAAAGAAAATATACTATCGACGAAAACTTTTTAATAAAAAAAACAACTCTATATTCGTTGTCAATAAAAAAAGGCCTTTTTGTTTTATGATATGTTTTCGTACTACAAATCCTATGTCCCTATGTCCTCTACACGTGACGATTAGATTTATCGATGGAGAAATTCCGATTAAACGATTGTGCTGATTAGCTTCAGTATTGCTCAGCACTGTATGTTAGCATTTGTTTTGTGTAGGAGCAAACTGTAGACTACTCCACTCTCTGATCATTGCATATAATGCATGAGTAGTGAATGCTATATAGATAGTATAAGTAGTTAGGCAATGGATGTGGGGAAGGGTTAAAATAAAGCTGTATGTATGTGTGTGTGTGTGTGTGTGTGTGTGTGTGTGTGTGTGTGTATTTGTTAAAACTTAATATAACCAAACTGAAATTAAATACTTTGAATATTTAGTATGAAATGCAATTTCAAAAGGCAATAAATGCTATGAAGTAATTTGAGAGGATTCCAGAAAGACCGATAAAAATGTGGATTCAACCTGAAACAAAAATATAACTAAAAATTTTGATTTTAATAACAAAATATAATACACTACCACTAGACATGTATATATGTACATATATATGTATATACATATGTATATATATATATGTATATGTATATATATAAACACTTCTACATTTTAATATCGTTCATGTTTATATAGAGTTTAGTTTAAGGAGCTCTAAAAGAGTTTTTGTTTTTCTGCTTTGGCAGCCATTTTGAAAATTACTAAAAATAAAATAATTATTATTTTATGATAGCTTTTTTTTTCTTATTTTTTTTTTTTTTTTTTTTTTTGTGATTTTAGGAAATGAAGGTTTTTTACACACCCACAATTATACAGAAACATATAGCAACTTGCATACATACCTAACTCGTCGTTATACATATATAGATACAATTACCCATAAACCCCATAAGCTGAACGTCTATAGAAAGTTTTGCAGATTTTTGTCTTTTTTTTTTTTTTTTGCTCTCTAGAATGAAATTGGAATTTAGAAACTATGGTTATTCTGGTTAAAGTCGTTGTAAGTACACATGTCCCGGTGTGAGTGCATGTGTAACCACATATACGCATATATATATATATATATATATATACTTGTGTACTTTCGGTGTATTCACTATAGTTTTAGGTGCTCATGTAGAGAAAATATCAAAAAGTATTTGTCTTAAATTCAAAATTGTGGTCCTTGTCTACAAAATGAGTTTTATGTTTTAGTTTTTCCCTCTATAAGTATTTGTGTGTACTATGTGCATGTATTATTTGATAGAGGTGCATGTGTGTGTGTGTGTCAGTGTGTGTGTGTGTGTGTAAGCCTTCTGGTGCTTGCACTTAAAATTTTTAGTGTATATAGAGAGATAGATCCCTTTGCGGAGCCAAAAGTTTTCTTTGCTTTCAATGCCGTGCTGCATGTTAATTTCTATACTGATTATCGTAAGTAGGGACAGAAATTAATTTTACTACAGCTTTTGTAACATATTAAAAATGCTTTTCTTCTCGCTTTGATTCTCGCTCTTTAAAACATAATTCGTAAACTTAGTTAGTCCAATTTACCTGTCCGTCCGTCCACTCTTCCCTTAATGATACAAGAAATGAAGAGAAAAACCTTTATAAGTGATGATTAGAGATCCATTTATAAAACATATTGTGCTTGTGGGCCCCATATAATAAATTTCCGACCGGATTACAAAGTTTCCACATTTCCACCTTATTTGCAACTGTCTTAACAACAATTTTAAGCGATTAATTGTATATATATATATATATGATCGTGAGTCCCTTGGAATCGCGCAAAGCAACATTTGGATATGATCACACTGATGCACATGATGGATCCAACCACTACGGTTTAATGGTTTGCGAATTTCTAGGGGCAGGACTTGAGTTCGAAGATATTCAGAACATATGGTTCCGCAGAATGATGCTAGGTGTCACAAAGCTGTTCGATTTGCTGGGAAATAAATTTTACGACCCCATCATTCCAAAACGTGCGTTTTTGAATTTGCTACACCGGTCGTGTGAATTAACACCCATGTGATTTTTTTTTTTTTTTTGGGTCCAGGTCTATTTCAACAAATTCCTTTTCCTACGCGGCCTCCTCAAGCTGGTGTGTATACATATACCTACCATTAATATCTACATATATATAAATACATATATACATACACTGACTGACTCCATTAATTGATCGTCCTGCCCATTACCTACAATGGCAATCAGTACAGAGTCATGTTACCCAAATTTCTGTTCCCAAAATCTCCAAAAATATACCAAAGTCAATGCGTCTGTCAGTCCATCATTTTTAAACTCCTCAGGGCAGCAGATATGAAAACAGAACAGCACAGCTCAAAGCTTAAAAGTAGGTACGATAGCCTTACCAGCCCTTGGAGTAAAACTAAATACTGAAATAATCTAAATTAATCGTTCATCCTTCTATTTCTGCTTATTCTAAAATTGCACACGCTAGCAATAGAGAATATTGCAGGCAAGTAGAGAAATTAAATTAACATGAAAATTGAAACGAACTATCATCAATAAGCTGCAGCTAATTTGATATATTAATTTAAAATTGTTCTATAGTCCATACGGGGAACTTCTCTATTACACTAACACACATTGGCTTGCAATTAAGCAAAAACGGAATAATTATACCATATATTATTTTTAAAGATGATGGTGAGAGAGTGCTCAACAATTGACTTGGAGCGTCTAGAACTTTCTTATACATACAAGTTTTTATTATTTTCCGCTTTTTGTTCTTATTGCAAATTTTCTCTAAATTTTACATTTTAATTTTATACATAGAAAATTTTTGGGGTTTTGCTTTATACACTGCAACGCACAATTAAAACCACAAAATGTTATATAAACTTTAGTTTTTAATACAAGTTAAAATACATACATACATACATACATATATACGTACATGCATACATATGCACACGAAAACATGTATATATATATATATATATATATATATACACATGCATGAAATACTCTGTTTGATACGCACATACATTATATAATATAATATTTTGAAAAACCTTGTTCTCCAATGCATTTCAAGCGTGTTTTTTAAATGTATGTTTTAGAAACTCATGCATAACAAACGCTTTTGTGTTTATTGAGAGAAAAAATAAAAAAAATAAAAAAAATTAAACAAAAAATCAAATTTGAGTAAATATTAGTCGATGTGTGTGTGTGTGTGTGTGTGTGTGTGTGTGTGTGTGTGTGTGTGTATTGCATTTACACTTATATTAAAACAATGACGACTACCAGAGCACACCTCAAGGGAGGTGTTCTTCAACTTTTGTTCTTCTTCTTTTTTCTATTGAAAAGTTTTCCTTTCCTAGAAAACTTTACACCGAAGCAAAATGAGAGACCAACCAACCAACTGTCAGTCTTTTTAAGGATTTTATAAAGGATTTCACATTTTCTATTTTAAGGCACTAATGATATTAGCTTTGTTTGTTGTTTAAAGTTATACAAACTGCACCCTTAGGTATATTTAGTAGCTATAAATTTATTCAACATATAAGCAATGACTTACCTTTTGTCAAATTTCCATTCATTCATGTATGTATGTGCGCTGCTTTTGGAGCAAATTTTGAAAAACAATAAAACAAAAAAAAAAGTTAACTAAATTTGATGAAATTTTTCTTAAATTCCTTGAAAAGAATGTATAGAGAATTTCACAAAAGAAATGCCGATAAAGGATAAAAATAATCTCGATTTCAAATTTCGATTTCGTTTGAATATCTAAGGAATTATAAGAGTATAGAAGAAGAAGAAAGTGCTTGTGTGCCAAGAAACTGGCCACAAAAAGCATAAAAAATTAGAAGAAATTATTGATTGTCTTCCATAAACGAGACGACATGATAGAACATAACAATTTTTACGAAAGCTATTGCATACCGATCTTCCGATGATATATATACATAAGAACATTTCGCTCACATAACATCAAAGGGATTTTGAATTTAATTCTGCCTGACCACAGGCACTTAGCTCCATCAAGAATGTGCTTCGTTAGAGTTGTAAAGTTACGGAACTCGTTAGCATTCAATATCCAAACGATTGTTAGTCTTAGTAAGCTTGATAGTAGATAAATTACACTGTAGTGAAGACTTTAGCCTAAATTGATGATTTTGTCTAATATTATAGGAGTAACCTTAGATTAAAATTACAATATATTACCACCAGGCGATGATTTCAGCTCGAGGTGATGACTTCTGCTCAAGTCAGTGGGTTTAACTTGAGGCGATGGCTTCATCTTGAGACGGTGACTTCCGCTTGGGG
>NW_023998455.1:226951-244584 GCF_014805625.2 Glossina fuscipes | reverse complement strand
GACTTAAATCAACGGGAGTAGAATTGAAACGAATCGACTCGATTCTAACTGAATCGAATGAATGGTATAAGGATGAATAGAATCAACATATGTATAAAGAATCTATGGTAAACACTCGCCCGTTAGGATATCGCCTACAAATTTTCAAAGAAATTTGGAAGTTACGTAAGCTTTTCAAAGCGAACGCCTACGACGCCCATGCGCTTATACGACAAACGCTTTAATTTTCAATTTAAAAAAAGTCAGCCTCGCCCACTCCGTATTATAGAGCATGAAAATATTGTTCTTTTACTTTTTTCGTCTTTTTAGGATAGCGGTGCTGGACCGAATATAATTTTCTTACTTGTTGTTTGTTTTTTTTTCGCCCCATCTCAAGTAATCATTGGGTAAAATATTCGAGCTAATAATAAGGATTTATTATATGGCGAGGAAGATGGCAAATAAAAGTGGTCGCAAATAATTTCATGGGGAAATTCTGAAGCAGTTTTCTTGCGCTCGCGCAAGTACGAAGCATGTCCGCCATTGTATATTAAGTAAAAGCTGACAATTGTGTCAGCCCTTTAAAAAAGTATTTATCGAGAGCTTCATGGAAATCAATTTCAACTGTTTTCGTGGATTTCGGGACGTATATGACAAGTTGGTACGAAAATTTTCATGATAATGAATGCTTAATGAAGCGACCCTTTAAACGTGTTGCGGACACACTAGCCGTAAATAGCATTATATACTATAGTTAAATAATCGAATTGAAAATAATTGAATATAACCTCCATAGTATTAAATATAAATTTCACCATCGACATTATCCGTGAACTGTACGGCTTTGTCAAACAATTTCTACGAAATAGCAACAAAGTTTCTGATTTATAATCTTCTATATCATGTGATAAGTTTAAGAGAGAAAACGAAAGAAAATAAAAAAATAAATAAATAAATAAACAAAAGCACAATAATTGGCCAAGGTTCTCCATTAAATATCTTACACTGTCCTGTAGACAATCATGTAATGACTTTCCAAAATGAGACGCTATATGGGAAGTGATGAAAAAAGTGCTCCAACCCGGACTATATTCCAAACAGGTCAAAATGCCTCAAAATCACTTTTCGGATCAATCGGCATAATAAGAGGTGCCTCTATATCCCAAAACCTTCTTGGTATTGTATACATCCGCACAAACTTAGTATACCCTTGCGCCACCACCGTATAAATAAATGCAATAATTAATCCAACACCCAATTAACCCATTTTAGAATATTTATTATTAACCGGTTGTCACGTGTTAAGCACACTTTTTATTAACAATGTATTATTAAAGGAAAAAAAAAAAAAAAAAACAACACCAACAACAAACATTTTGACTTATGAACTTTTAAACTTTGAAGAGATGTCATTGTAAACAAATATATCCGGTAGCCGGGTATTATCTCAAATGGGACATAATGTTATTTAGAGAAAACTCGCAAAAAAAAAAAAATTTCAACCCTTTTTGGAAAAAAAAAAATAAAGGAAACGCAATAAATAAAATCAGGTTTAAGTAATTAAGGCCACAAACACAGGTGAAGAGTACTCTTCTTTCCAAAAATGAAATAAAAAAGAAAAAAAAAACACTTGTCGTACTTAGTAAAAGAATTTAGCTAAAATACCAAGATATCTTCTCATAAATACATATATTAGAAAAATATCTAACATAAAATAAGTAAAAAATATTGAATAAATCTTGTTTAACAGCTTTAGGTTCTCAGGGTTTTTTTTTTATTTTTCTTTTATTTTTTTTCCATTAAAAAAAAAAGGGGTGAATTAGGTGAACATTTGCGCTGGATCATCATTATTATCATAGCAAGTTAGAAAAGTAGTTTTCTTTTATAAATTTCGTTTTAATGATTTTAAAAAAAAAACCAAAACTTGTTTGAATAATTTCGCTTAGATATAGGTAAACATTAGAAATATTGAAAAAATTTTCAGTGTTTTTTCAAACGTGTTCGGGTAAAGTGAGTGGAAAGAAGAATAAAAAAAAACAAGCAAATAAATGTTCGAAAGAATTTATAGAAAAATTTTTTAACCAAATTTAAAAAAAAAGAAAAATACAAATTTTAATTTAAAAAAAATTTCATTTTGTTTACTGAAGAAATAAAAGCTTGAGAGCAACACGAAAGTTGAAAGTATTGCTTTGAAAACGTCATGACCTTTGGACTGATATATGTTTGGTAAGTTTATATAAGGCTATCCTTTCAATAAAAAATTAATGCATATTCACTCTTGGTTATGCTGTTTTAATATGACCGATCGTTCGGGATATGGCACCTATCCGTTTAGCACCGTGGCGGTCAGCGTGGAAGTGAAGAAAGTGGCTGAGAAGTGAGATTTAGGCTAACAAGAAGAATTCTTTGCTTGGGGACCTTTTTTCGTTGCAAGCTCTTCTTTGTCTCTGCTAGGGTATACAATCTAGACTTGTATTTGCCTATTCCTATTACATATAGTGTTTTCTTCCCCGGTCGCATATTATCGAGTAAATGAATGTTGTTTCAGGTAGGCCGTCTTATAACTTGGAGACACTTAAACTTCCTGTCGATCGTATTACACACGTTTTTTCTATAACTAGGAGATTCCTTTACTACGATTACCTGTCCACTTATCCACTGTCCACTTATCGCACCCTAACGCACCACAACTTTTGAACCGAACGATAACAATTTTCCTGGTCGCGTAAGGCTTTAGCTCAACGTACATTTATTGTTCTCGATACTGGAATGAGTAGGCATTTGAAATCCTTTGCTTTTTAAGAAAACTTTCTATTCATTTTTAAAAATCGAAGTACTTCCTGATGCTGGCTGGAAGTGAACTGATACGGTTAGACATAGACCGCGTGATTAATGAATCGTAGTTTTATTTCTTTTCCCACATTTGTTATAGTTTTGATCGTAGGCACATTAACTGCGTTTGGCTCTCTACGCTATTTATCAAAAGGATCCACGACAGATCTCTTACAATTTTCATCTTTCGTTTTTCCTCCGAATTTTCTACAATACCTTTAAAGTGACGTATTCCAGTGTAACACGTGGTAGATTTTCGACTCATTAAATTAAGATTTTTTTGTATTAACCGAAGAGGGTAAAAAGTCTTACATCCTGTCGTATTGTTAAGCATGCAATCCGTACTGCCTACGACCTGAGGGATCTATTGTAATCGTCCACGCCCTTAATATTGTACTCGCCTTCTCCGCTTAGCACTACAATGTGTACGGTGCTATCAGGTGTTCGCCAAATCTGCAAATCGACGCGTATTCATAAAGAATATTTTGAAACCTTTCCCATCGCACCTTCACAAAGTCTACGTTAATCGGTATTAGAGATAGCCGTGTTTTTCAGACGATACCCGGAAAGGAAAAAGAACAAGCAACCTACACCAAAAAGGAACAAGAACAAGCTATGGCCGATGTAGAAGCCGATAACCATAGTTACTTATGTGCTTATATGCTACACCGGGAAATTTCATAAATATTTTCACTTGTTGTTCTGCTTCGCTATGCTTTCTAAGTCCATTGCAATGTCAATCTTCTTCGTCTTCTGGACCGCCTTGGCTAAACTGAGAACAGCTCGGTGTTTCAAAAGGAATAAAAAATTGTTTTTTTCGTCATTACTCATAAACGACAGCAGATAGATCTGCAAAAATTTGATTTTATATTCTATAGGCGATGTTGTGGGATCTGAATGAAAATGGCAAAAATTGACCAAACCCGTCCAATATTAATATTTGATTTTTTTCACTAGGCTTACAAAGCGCAGAAGCAAGCTTCAGAAAGTCCGTGAAGTGCATGAATTCTTGGCCATATCTTCACATTCGGAACGCACCTAATCACGTCCGTCTGTCCAGCCACCAACTCCGTATGCAAAAATGAAGATACCGCCTTCAAATTTGCAAAAAGGCGTTTGAAAAGATTTCAAACACGTCAAACAACACACACTAACAACGCCTGCATGTCTATACAACAATTATTGAGAACACTTTTGGTTTCCGTGTCTTTTGCTCGCTGTTCGTGAACTACAACAGATACACGATATAAATATCCACAAAATGATTCTACAAATATTCAGAAAAATCATCCATGCCCATCACATATTTTGGAATATGCATATATATATATATATGTATTTTTTTTTTTTTTTGCAATCTTTTATCAGTTAACGGTATAAAAAATTCGATCGCAACTGAATACAGTTTTCTTACTTACTGCTATTAGAAACCTCGATAAACCCCTGCAATGGTCCAAATGGATGTATCTGCGGCATAGGCCTACCTTCTCATATAAAATCGTATTCGGCTTAAGTTTTTAAAAAGCGATGAACTGAAGTCATTGAAATACAACCAGCAGGTTAAAGCAGAGATTGTTGGTCATCATTAACGGATTTCGAAGCGTTACGTTAATTATCTTATAGTTAAGTGCATATTAATAGCTTGAAGAATTTTTTTTAGGGAAATTTGGAGAAAATTAAAGATATTTTTATATGCAAGATCGAGCCTTGGATATATTTTTGAAACATGGGTATCATGGCACTTAGAGTCATCATCGTTTTCTTACATTTTCGTAGGACTTAATCCTTCAGAACAAAACAACTTACTATGGGAGAGATTTTATTTTTTTTTGCCAATCATAAAATCATTACCGATATTTGGGCGCTTGCTACATGACGGCATAAATCGTTTATATTCAGGAAGACTTCTATATGTTTTTTTAACTCTCTAAAACTAATAAGAAAGTTGGGAAAAACATAACCTAAATAAGAAATTTTTTTTTTAAATTCATTTTAAAGTATATGGGTATATATGTATATATACATATGTATATATTTATATAAATATATATATATATATGTATATATGTATGTAAGCATATGGACACATGTATTGAATAAAGGTTACAAGGTTAAGCTAAACGTCCTTCGCTGTTGTATTTTATTTCTATTTCCCTTTATTCTATACATCACAAGAACTGCGAGTAAAAAATTAAAAAAGAGAAGAAAGAGGATAAAAAAATCTATAAATCTAACAGAAAAAATTGAAGGAAATAAAAACGTATAGCAAAAAAAAATATATATATTTATATATATATATAAATGTGTATAAATATAAATGTGAGTTTTGCAAATTTTTCTGTTATTGTTATGTTTTCTAACAAACCTTTCCTCTATTTTTTTTTGAAAATACATCTAAAAAGCTTTTTCTTTATTTCTCTACACATTCGCTTTCATCTTTTCTAACATTCAATGTTATGTGCAATATAATACAGACATAAATAAATACAGCAGTCGTCTGATGAATCCAAAAAAAAAAAAAAAAAAAAAAGAGAGAAAGGAAACTATTCATATATATCTGTGTATAAATATATGCATGTAACATTCATACAAACTAAGTTACATCAAAAAATGTGCACATGTACATATGTTAACAAGTTTATATTGGGTATGTGAGAAACAAAGAAGAAACAAAAATTCTATTTTAGTTTTATTTTTTATTGTTATTAAAAGAATTTTTTTTTTTTTTAATCTTATTTGATTTAATATTAATGACTTAAATAGTTGTAAAAATTTCCAATAAAAAAAAATTCTTTTTTAATATTCAGTACAATGAAAGTTGATATATATATATATATTTGAAAGTGAAGAGTATATTTTTTGTTTATAAATTTAAAAAAAAAATTGTTATTTAATACAAGTTTTTATTTACTAAGAAAAATATATTTTTTATCCCTCGGGCCATAAATGTAGTTTTTAATAAGAGAATCTTTAAGTTTTCGTAACGTAACTTGTAAACTTTATTGGGCTAACGTATATTACCTTAAAAAATATTGAAAAGAATTTTTGTAGGTTAAGCTAGAAATCGATTGATTTGGTTTATATAAGGTCTCCCTTAACCGGAGCTATTTAAACCACGTATTTATATTCTATAAGAGATTCTGCGTGAGCTGTAACATGCTTCCTTTGAACTTGTATTATTCCTGTTGTTTGTCCTCATATTCATTGCTGTGACAGGAGGGTATTTGAAGCCAACATTTTAACCTTAAGCGTTCCATTTTCGTTATAAAACATTTCATAAACCTTTGCACTTATCGCAATCAAACTCCATCTTTCTACAGACGCTAGATGATGGTATTCAAGCCATTAGTTAATAAAGTCAGAAGACTTCTCGACTGAGCACACGCCCTTTAATATACGTCACTTCCTAACTCTTTCTCTTTCCTTACTACTTTCTCCTCGTGACCATGTTAGGCATATTGAAGGCATTCACTGAGTCATTGAATATATATAAAAAAAAAAAATAAATTTGAAGAATAAGAGGAAGAAAAAAATCTTATTAGAGACTGAATAATTGAATATTTTTAAGCAATTAACTACGTAACCCTTACTAACGCCACGCATGATGAAGTCATGGCGTACGGCGTACAACATGCACATTACACACATTACAAATCGTTGCCTAATAGATTTTGCAGAAAAACCAAAGTAAAGCGAAAAAAATTCCCTGCGTATTAGATAAAAAAAATTATCTTTGTCGATTTGTTTTTTTTTTTTTTTTTTTGCCACACGCAGACTACCGCGTAGCAGTTTCGGTAGACTATGGCTTAGCTGGTTCTTACTTATGTATCGTACACGGTTTACCTTAATCTTTGCTGCTTGACCTTCTGATTGATATTCTTTGCTATATTGTCAGAGTTTAAGACTTAAAGTGACCGGTTAGTAGTCATAAAAGGAAGCTGATGTGTATTCTTCTTATAGTTATTATGATTTTGTATCAATTTCAGTTTTCCAAAACAGGAGGAGAACTCTACGATATCAGTCCATTCAGTCGAATCCAGAGTTTTTAGGTCCCGCCTTCTCTGTAACGGCGCTCAGGATTCGACTGTTAGTAATTGAAGCCTGAAATTATGTTAAAATCTTTTGCAACCGAAACTGTTAACGTTATTGTACTTTGCTGATCTCCTTGACAATTGCGTAATTTAAGCCTTCAACCAGTGATGGAATAAAATAAATAAACAAACTGCAACAGGAAAGCAGGGCTACGTTAGTTAAAGATGCCTAACGAGAGTAGCTACAGTGTTGCCATCTTTGAATACCTTCCAAAAATGTTCTTTTTTTTTTTTAATACGTGAATGGTTATACGTAATAGGTTCCTCGACCACCATTATTCTATGAACTTCATTTCTAAACGAAAAGAATTGTAAACAATACACTGTTTGTAAGGCTCTTACAGATCGTTAAGCAATTTCTGCTTAGGAATAGCAGATGTCAGGGCATTGCGTCATCGATTAAGCAAGAAGGTTGGATTAAACTCACTTCCACTTCTAACAGTATTTATTTTTGAATGTTGTGTAGTTTGTTGGAATTTTTTTAATTTATAGCGGACTTACTACTGTCGTAAGGAAATATGACTTTTATAGTACTTATTATGAAAATTTTGAGTTTCATATATGTATGCACGTCCTCTTTACCAAAGGCAAAATTTGGATTAACTTGTATGCACTTCTAATGCAGATAATTGGGTACCATTATCAAATCAAGTAAGCCAGATTTAACGGGAAAGCAGCGATGTTATATATAAAATATATATATATATATAAAAATATTTTTTTTTAAATGAGCAATCACTCAGGGGATGGCGACCATTCATGTAACATGATGACGGTCAAAAAAAGTCTTAGGAAAGATGCAGAAATAGGGGGAAAGGGTTGATGGCTGCTTTCCAATTATAACATTCAAACGATACGATCGCCACAGTGGAAAGATAGCGGACTACTTTAAAGTAAACTGTTGTTCATGTTTCCCCAACGTGGGCGCAAGAGAATGCTTTCACCGCATGCTTGGAAAAGCAAGCTGTGTGAGAATGTCTCCTAATGAAAATTCGAACAAGCTTAACCTTTATTTGTCTTGTTTACGTTGCTGATTATATTTTCTTCTTCGTCTTCCTTTGATTAGTTATTCTTGTCGAAGAAAGGAGGCGCGAAGCTGCGCACCGTCTTGCACAGTGCGACAGTTCACCGAGTTATCTTACAGGCTTTTGTTATGCGGCCACTATGCTAAAATGTTTGCACCGGTTGTATACTGTCTTGTCCATATTTTCTTGTAGATGCAAAAACGTTATTAAATCTTATTTGTAGAGATATTATTATATTGTCGTGTTTGTCATTGTTAAGCTCACTAGAGTCGCAATCATATGAAATTAATTCGGACTACCAACACACTTGGTGATCGGTATCATGAATTCAGCCCATTGAAAATTCCGTTTCTGATTGGCATTAACGTAGAGATTATACATTTTTTTTTTATTTTAAACAACATTTAATTACAACACATTGATGTTTCAAGGCAAATTTTTGTAATCTCTATTCTTACTTCAACGGCACAGGACTGGTGCAGCAAGCTCTAAAATTCCATTGTTTAGTATTAGAAACGGAACTCGTTAAATCATCTTTTAATTTAATTTATATTACAACAACAAATAAGCGGTCTAGGACCATAAGTCTTTGACAGTTTAGTCGAACAACATTATTATATAAAGTAGACATTGATTGATTAACTTCGTAGAGGTACTTGGCGACAAAACTTGTGCAATTGCAAGTTACAAGTGAATTGATTTTCTTGCTAAATAAAACAATTTCGTCGACTCGTACCATGATTTGAAAAATTATTAGTTCAGTAATCCGTAGGAACAAAAATAGTCCAATTTATGTCAAGGTCACGAAAGCTATCAGGTAAGGTAAGCCATGATTAGTTAAATCTTCATTTGACTCCTGTGTTGAGTAACTAGGTTTGCTTTGAAGCCGCACCTATCGAGCTTGAACTACAAATTAATAAACGTATTCTTGCGTTTTGGATGGTCACTGGCCATAAGAGATAAGAATGTGTGTTCTTGTCATAGTTTGATTCCTTATCAATAGTTTAAGTTAAAAGTAAAGTATAAGAAAGACAAAGAAAAAAATGCTTTATGACTTGTTATTGTCTCCACGATGTTAGTAATCATTATATGTATATATATATATATATATGTATATATATATATATGTATGAATAATTTTTGTTTAATATAGTTAATTACTTAGGGGATTTCTCTTATATGCTTACCACGTAAATCGTCAGAAAGCAGCGAAGAGAAGAGGAAGAGTTAGAAATAAGGGCCAGGGTTTTACCGACCGAGTAATCGCTATAGCCACAAGCAAGTATGCTTTAGTGGACTGAAATTTGATTGAGCGAACACCGACATACACAGTCTAATCTCTTAATCTATTCGGCTACGCGACAACGCAAGTACCTAAAATGGCCTACCAATCAATGATCTTCTAAGTAACGTGATAGAAACAACACTTATATCCATTCAAGTGTACTTTTAGCAAAATTTATACAAACGTGTATACGCTTTTCTAATTTTTGAAAAAGCGGAACATGTCTTTTTACTATCTCGGGAATACAAGAAAAATGAATGAAATTATTCTGGAAACGTGTACGATGCAAGGGATTAGGCAAACTTTAAAATCTTAGAGTTGTCCTTCCTCCTTAGAGTTGTCCTAATATCCTTCTACAAAATTTCAAAGCTTAATAAATGACGCCTGCACGCGTTAAGTGATAGATGCTAATCTCCCTCGCCAGAAATAAGCAAAAACTTTGCCTTCATTGGAAAAGAAAATTCCTTAGAATGTTGCATTATAACAAAAGCACAGTTGCAAAAAATCTTATAAACGTGAAAATGTAAAGCACATGCCAGGTTGGTTAGATTCGTGAGGACGCTACCAACTGCTAACAATTGATATTCACTGCACGCTACAGGATATATGGCTGAAAGCTTCCTTTTGCAAAATCTTCCATAGTAAGAATCACACCAACCGGTAGTGATCACATGATGAGGAAGAGATGGCTTTCAAAGTATGCTCTTCCTGGCAAGACCTATGGAAAAGAATAACACCTTTTACGATCGAACAGCATTTCAAAAGGAAAAAGGAAAGAAACAGGGACAGAGCAATGAGTATGTGTCCAATCGGTAAGTGTTAAAGTTTTACCGATTGACCTCTTGCCCCAAGTTTGGTATAATACCTGAGATTTGAACTCGCAAACATTGGCTGTGTAGTCGTGATTCTTTTCTATTAGGCTACTGGAACGGACAATTGCTAAGCGAAAAGTACTGAAAGTTTTCGCATTTTAGATATATCCTATGTCTGTCCATTCGTCCTTCTGTTAGAATGGTACTGGCTTCACTTACTGCTCTGCTAAGTAGATAAAATTGTTTGGCCACTAAAGACAAATCGATTTTAAAAAAGAAAACTCTCACTTTAGGTCTTCGCGATCAACATACGCTATTACTTGTAGATTAAAAAACTTCTTCGGTTTTTCTTTTTTTACTGAACATTTATTTTTGCTAAATCCTGATCTTTTTTATATGTGCATTAAAAAATAAACAATAACAACATCATTAAAAACTTTTCAGTGAATTATTAAAAAAAAAAAAAAAAAAAAGGAACGTAAAACAAAAGCTATGACGAGGAAAGATAGTTAAAAACTATTTAATAATTACTTTATGAAGAGAGGGATATAACAAGAAAAAAAAAAAAAACTATTAGCAAATCGTATAATCATAAAATATAATATTTAATCCTACTAGTGCCGCCCATACCCCACCCGAACCAGCAGGAGCAATGTCATCTAATAGAGAAGAGCAAAAAAAAAAAGAAGCTATCCATCAAAAAAGCTTAGTTTCTTATGGTTGAGACAATATTTTGCACACATTTTAACAATCTTCCTCCACTACTCACAAAAAGTAGTTTCTACTGTTCCACTAAAACCCGCATGCCACCATTCTCTTCAACGACATGCACACACAAACACACTGACACACAAAAGAGAGCAAAAAAAAAGAACAAATTCTCAATACAAAATGTTTTTTTTTTTTGTTTTTTTTTAAACAACTACAATAACAAAAATATGCAACGAAGCCTTGCTATTGGCTTAAGTTGCAAAAAGAGAGAACAACAAAAAACTCAAAGCAAAAAAGGAAAAACATAACTGCATACAAATGCAATTTCTCTCGAATACAAGCATATGCAGAGGCATCGAATTTGCTAACTTGGAGAAGCCAACCAACAGTATGCAGTTTTACTAGATATTTCTAAAACAACAACAACGACAACAACAACAATGGAAAAATGTTATAAAACTAAAAAAAAAAAAGCAGAAAAATTCTGAAACAGATAAAATTTTCCAAAAACCAAAAGACCACAAAAACTCTGTTTTAATCCACGCACACAAAATGCAACACACATACACATATATATGTATGTGTGTGTGCAGCAGAAAAACAAAATACAAAAAAAAAAAGAGCACAAAACCGGAATCAGTTTTCTATTTAGTACAAAACTTGCATTTTTTGGGTGTGGCACCGAATTGCATTTGCATTAGTTTCATACACAAACTAGTCGTTGATGTTATATGTAAGCAAGTTATCATATATTGCGTAAGCATGGGTATGTATAGGCCAGCAAAGCAAGAATGCTTATGTGTCGGCTTATATATATATATATATATAAATATATATGGATATATATCTATGTGTTTCGCATGGCTTGTGCTTTAGCTGCAAATAATTATAGTGTTGTCAATTTCGAATTTTTTCTTTTCATGGAAAACGCTGCATACTATATTTTCCTTTCTTTGTTTTTCCTAAATTCCATAAAACTATCTTTTCTTCAAATTATATTCAAATGTTTTTTACCCTTTGTATGGCATTCTTCTATAAATTACTACTCAATGCATATACAGCTGGAATACATAAGCAAGTTTAATAAATTCATATATGTCTCTCATCCGAAATTATGGTATACTGTTACTGTACTCTGATTTGAAAATAATTCTTTTTTGTTTGCTTTCAAGTGAAAATTTTGACTGCTTTTTAGGGATTATAAGCAATCGTTAGTATCTTTTGAAATATTTGATTTGTCCGAAAATGTGATACACATATTCAATTTCTTTCCCATTCAAGCTTTCTATATTCGTGGAAACTTTTGTCACTTGTTTCGTAGACAAGGAATGGAAATATTCTTGGGAGTCATAAGTAACCGTTAGCTATTTCTCAAATATTTCATTTGTCCGAGAGTGTGATCTACATATGCAAGTCATTTCAGCTTTTATTATATGATGTGCATATAACTAACTAATTAAGCAAGTCAAGTACACTCTGCTTTGATTTGAAAACTCACAAATACATTTGAGAGTTACAATCAATCGCTGGCTTCATTTCAATTGTTCGAATATATCATCTATATATTCAATTTATTTCTCCATCAAGCTGTCTTTAGTTTTCGAAACTGGACCCAATATTTCGTAGACAATAAATGCAAATATACATGGGACTTATATGCAATCACTTCGTTTGTCCGGAAATATGATTTGTGCTTTAAATTTTTTGTTGCTCTTATTTTTCTTAATATTTTTCTTGGCACATTTTAGGAAAACTACATTACTTTAGTGGAGCATACGTTGCCTTGATGTAAAAGAGTTGTAAACATTTTTGTCGACAATCAATGGAAACATACGTGTAGTCATAAGGAAATGAAGTTAGCGGAAAGAAGGATACGGGAAACAATGAGAAAGTCAATCTATCACAGCTATGGCTAAAGTCCAAGTATATCAACATGTATTATTTATCTAATACCTCGAATTCTTAGTCTATCAAATTTAGGACATAGAAGATTGATCTTTGAACTAAACTCTGTGATACTATACACTGGAAAAAAAACAAAAAAACATTAAAATTAGTATGCATAAGAGTATATACATATATATATTTTCCTCCTAGACTGAATCCCTTAAAGCGCCTCTGTGGCGGGTTTTGCTACCTTTCAATAGAAATGGTAAAGTAAAAATAATTTTATTCGATATATAGAACGGAAATTGTTCAGATTTCGTACGATAGGACGGCGCTATTTAGAAGCCCCACCGATATTGGCAATTGCTCTTTTTTCCTTGTACAGTTTTTCTTAGGGCCTGTATTGCGAAAAAGTTTCAAAACAATAATTAAAAATTTTTACTTAGAGGATCTGCAATTTTACTGTGATTGTGGGCACATCTCTAGATGGAGAAAAAAATTTGCGCATTTTTTACTTTGATCCTTGACTCAATCTAAACCTAAAAATTACTAGACTCTAACATTTGCAAGCGCCTAATAGGACCTTATAAGATTGATCAAAAAAAAAAAAAAAAAAAAAATCAGTTTATTTCTTTCTAATGCTTGCTTAATATTATTTCCAGCAGATCAACAAACTGCATAATAAATAAAAGCTTGTGCGATTGAATAAGATCAATATTAATGAAGCCTCTTACCATAAAACTATATCAGTTTTTTAATAAATAGTGCGTTGACTACACTTAATTTTAGAAAAATGAAAGACTTTGATGATATTCAGAGAGTTGCATGGGTGCATCAAACAGACACGCATAAACGTGCATATACATGTGTAAGTGAATACGGACATGCAAGTGCATATGCGAATAAGCATACATAGATCTTGTTGCACTGATGTTATTTACTTCGTACGATGCCTATCTATGAAGGAATGTCTAGGGTGTAAATTGTTTTGCAAAAAAAAAGAAAAAAGAAAACCAAATAAATAAATAAAAAAAAGGGGAAATAAATTTTATTTACTAACTTCATATATGTGTTTAAAAACACACTTTCATATATACGTGTAAAAATTCTGCTCTAAACTCTATAGATGAATATGCAAACGTTAGCGAAAGCCAAGCCAAGACTAGCTGTACTAGGGTGGCTGCTTCGCAGGCAGCACTATTTAGGTACTATATCTACTTTTATCTATGTATATATATGCAAATATATATATATATATATATATATATATATATATGAATTCACATATACACATTTGGCTGTGTATATGGATTTGTTTGTAAGTATTCCTACATTTGAAATTCCTAAATATAGTATACACACACAATTTTCTTAGCAAGCCATAGAGCATAGCAATGTACAATGTACAACACGCCCAGCTGTGTGTATCTGCACACATGCACACAACTTTCTACACATATATATAAGCTATAAAAGCGTAAATGATACTGATATACATATACAGTAATAACACGTAGCATAGCCGTTACTCGGTATATACATATATCTTACCGAAGTACTTATATGTATGTGCAGTTGATACAACTGTACTCTGAGATATATCGTACAATACATTCATAGCCATGTATATGTGTATTTGTCATATATGAGACGGGCAATTTTTACTCTTTTAGGGAAAAAAAAAAAGCAAGAAACAAAACAAAACGAGATGCAAAACACTAAAAAGCTAATGCGCCAGAAAGAGAGACAGCATTAGAAATGAACCATTACTACATATATCGTATACATTGGCACTTACAAAATGTGCTCTTTGTTCCATATATATATATGCATATGCATATATACACATATATAAGTGTAGTTGGGACGTAAAAATATTCTCTGAGTCGTTGATTTGTTTTTTTGTTTTTTTGTTTTTGTTTTTTTTTTTTTGTTTTTGCATATATAGAGCTGAGAGGCGTGCGCCTTGCAAAAGTTTTTGCTGCTGTCCTAGCAAATGTGTGTGTAACTTTGGTGAGTCCAGGAATTCTTGTTTTCTGTTTTCTGTTTTTTTTTTTTTTTTTGTACTATGTATAGATATTGCTTATATACGTGTGAGAATTCTCATAAAAATGTTTTGAGTCATTTTTATATATTACTATTACCACTACTACTGTTAGTGCTCTAATAAGTCTTGGCATTGGTGTTAGGGTGGCTGGGTAAGTTGCTCGTGTCAGTCAGGAATAAGGCAATAACGTGTTTTTTCTTCTTTTTTTTTTTTCAAATCAAACGCATAAGTCATTCACTTATATAAAGAGTCTTGAGAGTATTTTATTTACATCCACGTATATATATACATATATATCTAAGTGTGCTTATATATAGAAATAAAGGAAAACAGAAAGAGATATATATTGTACAGTTTGCTTGTAGTAACTGTGAGAAATAAAATTTTATAAATTTTGAGTGCAATAAGTGAATATTAGAAAAGAAAAATCTTAAGATATCTTCTTCCTAATAAACGTATATATATATATATATATATATATATTTATATGTATATAAGAGAGGATATATGAGTGATACGTGCATAGTTGTGCTCTGCTTAAACTCTCTTTCATGTTGTTCATGTTTTTCTTTTCTCCATATGAATTCTTATTGAGACTTAATTATCATTCATTGATTGCTTGCTTGTATTCAACTGACCTTAAATATCTCGTTTAGCTTCTCTTGTTTAAATATCTCCTCTTAGCGGATAGATGACCTTCGCTAATTATACATGTTCACGCAAAAACAAAAAAGAAAAAAGAGGGGAAAATATTTTCTGGTCATTTTTATCAATTGATTTGCTTTAAATCATTTTTTTTGTTTTTTCATTTTATTAATTGTTGTTCATTGAGTCATAATAACTCATGTTCAAATATATTTTATCCTATCTCTAAGGGTTAAAGTTTAACTAGGAAGATTGTAGTCCCCTGCTGGCCGCAAGAAGGTATTGCTCTTGCAATGATCTCGATGTTACATATTGACTTTTCTTTGCTTCGCATAAAAAAACCGAATAAGCGGATAATTTTTATCCCTTTTATTCGAACAAGACAATTGCTTTCTATACACTATAATAAAGTTTTCGCTTTAGCAGTTAGCCACTGGGAACTGCAAAAATGTATGTTTTAATCAATGGGAAGATAGTTCACCAAGTAAATCCACGTTTGTTGAGGATGGTATCTTTGCAAAGTTAGCATTTACCAGGGAGTGAAAAAAGGATAATAATATATTTGGAAAACGCTTGCACATATGAAATAAACTGAACCTTTACTTATGATTGTAAAAAGAAAAACTAAGTTATTGCTACTAATGGCTATGACGCGTAGCTACAGTTACTTGAAGAGTGCAATGTACAAATTAAAGTGAAGGAACTATTCAGTGTGAAAGGACCATTCCAGATTATTAGTATATCTTAAAAGGCTCTAGAAGTTATCAGAAGAACATAATGTCATGGCCTTATTGAGTGCCTATCATTATCAAAGCCTGTTACTTATGTTAATGACAAAAAAATTTCCAATTCCACTGTTTTGATATATCCTCAAGGACGTTAAAAACTATCTGAAAAATCTTATTTCACAGTGATGATCAGAGTCCATTATTGCCACAAACGTTCTATATATCCGCTCCTTCCTAAATAGATAGGGTATAAAAATGTACTTATAGCTATATATATGAAAATATACTGATATATACATATATAGAACGAGGATCTTAAAGTACATGCAAGACCGGTTTATTCTCAATTTATACGCAACTATTTATAGTTGCGTGTTAGTTCATTTTCATTATGTAAACAATTAATTTGGTTGCGCAATACCATAGTAATAATCAGCTGTAATTTGAAGAACATTTTCGGATTAAAATTATAAAATTGCATATGTGGTTGAAAGGCGGAAAAATTGAAACGATATTAATAGAAAAGCAAACTAGTGAAAATTGCCCAAAAACTAGTGAAGAAAAATGTTTCGTAGTGGAGTTGATTTGGTGGCGCTTGGAATAAACCAAAAAATCGTTTATCGTTGGAACATCTAAAATATTTATATAGTATTTTAGATAATAACACAACGATATCCGAGAGTAATAGGGGAGTAATAGGGCTGGTAGAATCGTTGAGAAGTGTAGCGGAAATTACTTTATACGTAAGGCAGTAAATTAATTCCAAAAAAAAATTTTATAGCTTTATTTTATATTTATTTAAATTCGTAACTAGAAAGTGATAGGGCAACACAAATATATCGTCACATTGGCTTGGATACGACTAAAGACTAATGGTATCATGGTGTTGCTCTACCGTTAACCTTTGCCGGTATGCCACGAGATTCTGATGTTCAAGAACGAGGCCAATTTTCACTTAAGCAGATTTAAAGAGTTAGCAAAGGATCTCAGAGTCAGTAGCAACGAGTTCCAATATTGAATTGGCCGGACAGCCAAAAAGCTCGATATATACGGAATTGATATAAAAGCTTTCCTACAGTCATAGAATGAAAATTTCAAGAAGGAGTAAATGTGATCTCCGAGTTCTCTGCTTTTTTGGACACGTCAGATTGTTGGAAATTTCTATAAAATTTTTTATAGCATTCTCGGTGTATTATAATTTTCCTACAAATTTTATATATGCAAATATCCCATCTTTGATTACAGTGATCGACTTAGAATCACTTTTTTGTATGCCTGTCTGATGCCTGTTCTAGTATATTTGTGTTCAGTCTAAAGATCGAATTTTGATGAAATTTTGTGTATGTCGGCCAATGTGTTTTGGCCCAAGGATGAACGCTACTGAAAATGGTTCGGATCGATGCACTTCACATCTAACGCCTCATTTTGAAATATTATCATTGTTCTTATTTGGACTACGAATATCTATAATTTGACCATTTTTTTAGAATTTAAAAATTCTCACGAAGGGTAAGCCATTTCAAGTTATTAAGTTGTAATTTTCGATATTTGATTATCAAAGTAAATGAAGAATTTTTTTTGACGAAGCGCT
>NW_023998455.1:225683-226551 GCF_014805625.2 Glossina fuscipes | reverse complement strand
AGTCCTTGCGTCTGTTATAAAAATCCATAGAGCACATTAAAAACTGATAACACACGTTCTCAGTTAATCGCAGCAGAGAAGAGCTAAACAAGGGCATAACCAACTCGCGAATACCCAAAAACTGGCTGAAAGTTTTGAAAGTTCATCAATAAATATTACCAAGTCATTACTCAATACTTTCATACGATGACTTTTCTACGACTGAAAGTCTTTAAAAGTCTGAACATTCATTAACAAACATTACCAACACATCATGTAATAGCTTCGTAGGGTGCTTATGTTATTGCTAAAAGTCTTAAAAGTATGAACGGTCATTAACAAATATTACTAACATATCACTCAACATATGCGTAGGATGACTATCAGATGGCTGAAAGTCTTCAAAATAGAAACGTTACTAATACTTCACTCAATAAGGTCGTAGGATGATTATTACGTGGCTGAAACTCTCAAAAATAGAAACATTACCAATACATCAATCAATAAGTTCGTAGGATGATTATTACATGGCTGAAAGTCGTAAACATCAAAATATTTATGAATAATAATTAATTCGCAATACAGTACTTAATATTCAGTTCAGTAATTAATATTCCTAATACAGTACTCAAAAAGTTCGTAGCACGACATTTACAAATATAGGACGAATATTAACGAATTCATCTGATTTTTATGTGTACTTTTAGGTGATCTGACCGATTAGTTTACTACTTGCAGCAATTTACTGCCCGCTATATGTAGTAGACTACGTTCACGCTCGTTTCGCGCCTCTGCTAAGGCAATTATTCTGTGCTTTTCGCATTCTATCCTCCAATAATACTTATTTCGAACTTAATACTGGAAAAGAATACCTATTTCGAACTTAATA
>NW_023998455.1:197781-225673 GCF_014805625.2 Glossina fuscipes | reverse complement strand
TATTTCGAACTTAATACTGGAAAAGAATACCTATTTCGAACTTAATACTGGAAAAGAATACTTATTCTTTTATTTGATTCAAATTTGATGTGGTGGGTACGCGAGATTCGGCCACCATCGAACACAAGTTTCATACTTGTGTATTTATTAATATGATTGAATTCAGAATCACTTGTGAATCGAACCAAGCTTGTCTGTCCGTCCGTCCATTTTCTTTTCTTATATATTCAGCCTACATTGTATGCAACTTTCACACTGACTTAAGCTTTAAATGCTTCTTCTCCCCCGCCCCTCTTCCTTACTAAACGAATTTTTATCAAATTAAATGAAAAACAAGTAAGATAATTACATTTGGGGGGGTCCGAATCCCGCATACCCACCACTATGCTTTTCACATTTTACTCTCGAAGCTCTTCTATTTGATGCCCATGTCGCTGGTATTATTAAAAAAAATTAATTGCGTTGTCTATCATATTCATTTTGAAATTAACCCATTTTTAGGCGGATAATATATTTTCATATGAGGAATGTACAAAACAGTTTTGAATATTCTGTCTTGTTTGCGTTATGGTAAGTAAGCATAAAACTTCAAAAAAGTGAAAAAAGTAAAAAAGGAATCATTTTTAATTTAATGTGGGCTGATTTTTACCATTTTTGTATGCGAAAGCAGAGTGTTTCGTAAAGTGAATGTGGAAATTATAAACTTTCCAACTTTTATAATTTCTGAGTAACGAGCTAAAAAACTCAAAAATTTTTGTTACGAAAAATGAAGGCTGTGTTCAGTTTACGTTCCACTGCGCGCTTCTATTGCGACGCATTTGGCCCGTTTTCAACACTAGCCTGCGTGCAAAGGCTTCCAATGTTTCTGCCAGGTTTGACGATGATACTTTCATTTTTGCCACCGGGAGAGTGCCGACAACAAACACCAGCCAGTTAAACAGAGGAACAGACATGGCTTAGTGTATTCAGAATTTCCCACTGATCAAGAATATATGTAAGTTATAGGGCCTCTGAAATTTCCTTTTGGGTGATTCATATATTATGAAAAAAAATAAAATCAATAAACCTCCATCCAACCATAGTGATGGGTATAAAAAGTATCCGCATAAATAAAAAAAGAATTCATTCTTGATGTGTGTAAAAAAAATTAAAAACATTGCATTGTTACTATTTACCATATAGTGCACATAAAAAATTGGCGGAAATTTACATTGTACAAAATGTGTTATAAAAAATTTGAACAAAGTTATACAAGTGCAGTTCTTTGCTTGATCATATTAAAATTATTATGTGTAGACCCTATCACTGCCAAAATCTTTCAAAAATATGCCCTCCCCATAGACATAAGCCAGCAATTGCAAAAATGTTGCTCTTCATATGTTCCATCTTACATATACATAATGGTTTTCTTTTTGTTCAACATGTATGTCTAAGACGATATATTATGGACAAGTGTTTACAATAGTAGAATGATTTGAATAAAATTGTACTGGGCTTTGTTAACGCTCTAGAACGGCCTCTTCTCTAAAATATATTCTCTCTATGTATTCTTTGAGGAAAGGTTAATGCAAAGCAATGGAGGTCTTCATATTGTTCCTAGTGAATACAAATTCAAGTTGTGCAACAGATTCCAGATCCAACAGAGAGATTGAATACAGATTCAAGTTCTAAAACATTTAGAGGATCTTAGCTATATATGTATATAACTATGCAATGTAAAGAGAAAATCTCATAACCTCGTGACGGTCTTAAGTTTGTAAGTTTCTCAACTATTTTATTCCTGCCTAAAGAAGTGAATTATTTGATTATATTTCATTTCCCTAATTTAGCTGCGGAGCAGAAATATGAAACGCGTTATTGCGGTCTCATCGTACAATTATCTTATTGTTACAGCACAGACTAACAGATAAGAAGTGTCGAAAATTCGAAGACTAAAGTTTTAAACTACTGGCAGCTAAGGCTGTTGACTGAGCTTATGACAATTGCATTGCTAATCGAGTTTCTTTGCCTTCGAGCACTCAGGCGAATACAGCGAGCAAAACAGATTCTTTGTCCAAAGACCAAAACAGATGGCAAGTTTCATTAGCAACATGGATAGATGGTTTCATTAGCAGCATTTTTGCAACATTTTGTAATTAGCGTCTTATGTATACGCGGTTTAGCAACATTTTTGCAACAGTTTGCATTTAGCGTATTATGTATATGTAGTTTAGCAACATTTTTGCAACATTTTGCATATGTTGTCTTATATATATGGGGACGGCATGGGACGATTTTGCCAGTGATAGAACCTATACATAGTAATGAACTTGGAGTTTTCCGATAGATGACGCTTTTATCTTTAGAAAAGTATCTGATATCTGAAGTTACATAATGTCTCTGAAAATTGTTGCAACACGGTTTGGATGTTGCATTCTTTCAGTGCTTGTATTATTTTTGGTTTGTGATCACAATTGAAGACTTGAAGATTTGTTTTATATGTGCACGCATGATATTATTTTATAATTTTATTACGTATTTTGCTTGTTTGTCTTTCATTTCGCGATAAATCGTAATTTAGCAAAGACACTTTTTGAGCGAAAATACAATCCCTTAAAAAAGGCCTAGCGGTGTTTTGGGGGGAAGAGAATGATTCCTAAACATGACTCCATTACTTTTTTTCCTTTACCTCTGTACCTCCCACGACATTTTATTAAAGTGCATTCTGTTATTACGAGGACAACGAATTGTTTACCTATTGTCTGTGCACTTTATTGCTACAAAGGCAATCATTGTCGGCCGGCCGACTTGTATGTATATTTTCTTATTCATTTTTTTTTTTTTTTTTTTTTTTTTTGTTTTCTATTGCTTTTCATATGTATGCTTCGTTCGGGTTTAGCAATTTGCAATTGGTAACATCACTATTTGTTTGAATTCTATCTCGAAATCTGTTCATACAGCAAAAATGCATTTGCAACAATAGAGCGAACGAACAACGCCCTTCAATCAATCAAAGGCAAATGTAAATGTTGTCCGCACAAAGGCACAAGCAAACACTGCAATATGAGTAGAAACTGAAACAAATTTGTAGGCGGATTATTGTTGCATTTATCAGTTTTATCTTTTTTTGGTATTTGTTTTTTTTTATTTTTTGTTTTAGTTTTCGAAACATGTTTCTCAAAAGCCGAAAAGTACGTGTGTTGTTGTTAGCCAGTCAACTTAATTGGAAATGCTTTCGTAATAGACTTGATGTCGTCAGTCACTAGCTTCATTTGAAATGATGTTCAAAAAGAAAGTTAAATAGCGAAAAATTTTACATAAATTAGTAGTCAGTTATGGTAGCGTTGTAATGACGAAGTATTTGTACAAAGAACAATAATAAAAAAAAAAAAAAAAATTCTACACAGAAAAATTCAATTAAAGAGATTTTTTCGAATGTTTGTAAAGTTCAGCTTAATGTGTGAACATGGTTTTAATATTCATTATTCTAGTAAGTTACCTTTAGTTAAAGCTGATCTGAACTTTTATTATGGAAGGTTAGCATTATATATTACATATTAGGTTCAACCATCAGCTGCGCTGACTTATAAGACTAAGGGTCTCGCCCTTAGACTTCTTCTTATTACTCACGTCATATTCAGTTCAAAGATCGTTTCGCTACATACATGACGTACGCGCCAATACGTATCATGTCCAGTCAGTAGCTATTGTCTTCAGCTTGCCGGAAAATAAAGATATGCATAAGGTACTTCGTTAGTATTGATATATAATAAAAAAGTCTGTCTATCCGTCCCTCGATTTTATAAACTCGTAATTTCGATCTCAAAATGTATTTTAGTTTAGATAAAGTGTTGACGATCTAAACGTGTTTTCAAGAGATAAGGGAACATTGTAGGAATCGCAATTGGTTTAAAAGAGTTTTTCGTGAAAGCATTTCACCTTTTTAGTCCGTGGATCGGAAAGAACAATTGAAATTTCATCTCTGTTTTGATTGTTATATCTACACTATTACCCTGGAATATTTCAAAAAGTGCAGCAAGACGCATCGATAGGGGAATAGAGAGAGAGAGAGAGAGAAAGAGAGAGAGAGAGAGAGAGAGAGAGAGAGAGAGAGAGAGAAAACATCTTACTTAGTAATGCTTCTTCTTTAGGTTTGCATTCAATAAAGAAGTTTTTCCTGTAACGTGTCCTCGTTTAACAGTGCCAGGGCTTTTGATCATTTCGGTTCAACAACCCTTCGCCGAAAGGTGAAGATTTATGTATTTTTTCGAAACGTTTGTAACACTTAGAAAAAAATAATAGGTATTCCTTATCAATTTTAAATTCTGCACGGATCTAGACAATTGGTCTTATAGTTTATATGTCCATCCGTATAATGCCTGCATTAAATACACCAAAGATATCGCCTTCAAATTTACAAAAGATATTAAAAGCTCTTGGCCGCAAGTTGTTGTTGAAAGATCCGGTACACACCTGAAGTACGACATAAGCTAAGTTAGTGCTGGAGATTTTTGGGGCTATCTGTGCATTCTTCTTCAAAGAGCTAACAGGTAAATTACCCTGTTCGTAGGCAAAGGTTGGCAAGGTTCTGTTCGTTCTCGGCTCAGTGTCCTTCTGCAGCTTGTCCATCCGTCATCCAGTAGGTACGCCCATTCACCCATCATGTCCCTGACTTTAGATTTCACATTTTTTTAAACTCTACCTTGCTCTGCAAAATTTCATATTCGATTCCCTCTAATATGAGAACGTGTTGACAATTGCTCTACACTATTAGGTGGGCGGAAAAGTTCTATTGTATTTTACCACTTCCAAGCAACTTTTCTCCATCATAATAAACCATTAGATTTTATCACCGTAAAAGGGTTTGCTTTTATGAGGGTCCCTATATATGGTGCGGTTTAACAAATAGAGTGATAAGATCCATATTTCTTAGAGCCAGGTTATTAACTAATAATTTTTTATTGTAATAATATTACAAATTAGGACCATTTGGCAAATAAATGCTAATTGTTGTTTAAAACCCTTATATGGGGCGAGATCGAAAAAATAAACCTACGAAGTCCAAATTCGATAAGATTAATTTTTGTGTGAAATTATTATTAGAAACGTATTTTCATCGTGCTATATTGCAAATTATGCTTTTTTACCATATTAAAATTCAGTTTTCGAAGGAATGCGTGCGTCAAGGGGTTCAAAAAATTGCCACATCCGATCGAAAGTTTTCACATCAATATAGAAGGCCGAAATACTGTTACTAAGCGATGTTTGGTGCAAAGTTCTCAAAATTATCATATTTTTTGTATAACAACTTAACGAAATAAGGCTTTAAGGCGGAGCTGAAACATTTTCAGTAACGTCAAAACACCGCAATCCATCTCAAAACATGTGGAAAGTTGCCATCCGTACGTAAAAGACCACAAATCAGACGGACAGAAGGACAGAAAATCGTATATTAGTATAATTAAAAATGGGTCTAACTCAAGCCCTTCTGGATGCTTAACTTAAAATGCGCTGTGCCGCAAGTGATGTAGGATATAAAAAATTACATTTACTAAATGCGAACCCAATCGTCTCGCACTCTCAGCCTTCTTCCATATAAGGTTCGCTATTAAAGGGAAATCTTCCCTTTAAGGAAACAGGACGCCCTACTTGGTATATCTTGGTTAAAAACCAAATAAAAAAGCACATTAGTCATACTAATGTAAAGCGTAATTAGTCGACCTTGTCCGGCTAAAATGTTTTGATCTACTTTTTTAATTTTGCAAGCATATCGTTTCTCTAAGATCTATAAAAATCTAATGAATCAGATGATGGCCTGATATATTCCGAATTTTGCGTTCAACGCTTACATGTACGTACACTTATGCCTACAAAAAAATTTCTTTGGAAAATTTCTCTAGAAAAATGTCTATCTCAACTATGTGGGCATATTTTGCAATCCTAACTACATCTATGGAATGTGTATGCATTTCGTATGTTTACTAACATACGTGTATACACACACACACGTGTATATATATATATATACATATATTTCTATGTGTGTAATCTGGCCGATGGGTCGGTCGTTAACAAAACGGATGCATAAGACAAAAGTAATTTTTGCATATCAAAGCAATGAAAATGCAAAGCATACCCTGTTTTTTGGCAACGGCAACCCTAACCCCACAATCATCTTCCTAGGGATCATAAAAGCCATGAATAGGAACTTTTTAAACGTGAGAGCGTTTTTGTGCGTGTGTGTGTGTGTGTAGAATATTTTTGGATTAAAAGAAAAAAGAACAACATGTCCATGTATTCAAATTTAAGTAGAATGTGGATACGAAATACACATAGCCGCAACAACGAAACAAAATATTAACAGAATAGAATCATTTGAGCGAGAGAGGTAGAAAACGTGAGAAAGTGAGCGAGAGGAAAGGGGCTAGAGACTTTATGGGCTTGCATGATGCAGAGCGTTGCCTAGAATCCTGAATAAAAACCATAAACAAACGTGTGTGCCGCTTTATGCACAAACACATACACATACACACACACGCACACACACACATACACACAATTTAGTGAGAGGATGTAGGTACGCAAGTAAGCTCTCCTACACATTTTCAATTGAATGCAATTTGAATATATGCACGTTTGCTTTAGCATGAATTCATCCATCCATCCATCTATACACATATAGTAGACACACTTCAAAAGCATATATTAAGCGCCATGTTTTTCCTTTGTTGCTGCTTTGGATTTTGTTTCATTTCTACTATCAGTTTTTGTTTTGTTTTTTTTTGAATGTT
This sequence comes from Glossina fuscipes, assembly GCF_014805625.2. NCBI lineage: Eukaryota > Metazoa > Arthropoda > Insecta > Diptera > Glossinidae > Glossina > Glossina fuscipes. Next base: position 218,903 of record NW_023998455.1, on the reverse strand, counting down.
TTGTTGATTCACCACACACACACACACACACATACGCACACACACACACATAAATGAATGCATTGGTGTGCGCCTATCAACATCGAATTGAATGCAATATCTATCGAAAAAAACAAATTTATTTTTTTTTTTTTTAAATTGTATTCAGCCATTTTCTAAAAATGCATTCATGTACCAAATGCATTTTTACTCTACCCTAAACTTCATCCTTTGTATATCTTCCTAAGCGCACATATTAAAGTTTCGTAAAGCCTAGTCTCTGTCTCTCTACTACGTATACTATGCAACAAATTACAATTTTTCTCGTTGGGATTTTAGTGTTGAATTTATTGCTGAGTACCTAACGGATAACTACGCACATATTCATATATGTATGTATATATGTATGTATGTATATATGTATGTGTGTGTATGAGCTTGCATGTGCGTGTGCAAGTGCATGGGAAATTTTTAAAAATTTTCTTGTTGTTATGGTTATTGCATGACAACGATACAACAAGAACAACAACGTTAGCAATGCAAGCATTTTTCAATTTATATGCAGATGCATGTTGACGTATACTAGAATATAATAAAACAATAGCAGCAACAACAACGACAAAAACAACAGCACAAATTACAAAAATAACTTTAAGGCAAATTTTCTGCTGCAATGATCTCTCAGTAACAACACCAACATTTTATCCAAAAACATTGAATAAAAAAAAAAAAAAAAAAAAAAAAAAACAGAAACAAAAACTAGGATACACATCAAATTTTGTTATCCATCCGATTGCAATTTTTAGTCAAATTTTTCTTTTCCTTTATTTTATTTTTTTCTTTTGTTTCTAATACAAAATTACTTTCGGTTTTTTTTTTTTTTTGAATTTTTATTAATTTTCTATATATACAAAAAAAAAACTCGATATATAATTGTTAATAAAATGCACCTGTGGGGCACTTGATTTGTTTTTAATATATATATATATTTTTTTGGATTGATATAACAACAAAAACAACAGCAATATTAACAATATTTCAATTTATTTTCATATTTGCATTTAATTTAATAACCGAAAAATGTCAATATTTAGTTTCAATAGACAAATGAACTAAAGGAAATTTAACAAACATTTTTCAAAAATATATATTTAGTAAAAAACAAAATGCAGCGTGAAACTAACATATAAACATAACCAATAACTACAACAACATCAACAAGTAAGAAAATTATATTCAGTCCGCATCCTTTGTACCCATCAGCGTTATATTACTATAAAAGGAAAAACATAAACCTGCCTACCTCATATTATAGTGTGGGCGTGGCTGAATTTTGTGAAAATTTATATCCGCCGTAGTTTATGAGCAACGAGAAAAAGTCAGGAAAAGCAAGGCGGTTCGCACAGGCGTGGGGGCGCTGCAGGCAATTGGAAAGACATGCTTAGGTGATTTCCAAATTTAAAATTGGCCAAGAATTTATTTATTTCACGGAGATTTGAAAGCTTGCTTCTGTGCGCTGTGTGAACGTATTAAAAAGGAATTAGATTTTGATACATCATAATATTGGAAAGGTGTGGTCAATTTTTCCCATTCTTGTACATGTATTACTGCATCACCCGTAGAATGTACCGATGATACATCATACATGAGTTATGAGTACAAGCCAATTGTTTATTCCCTTTGTGGTGTAGACGTGTAGACGTGCGAACCGATTTCGCCCGCTTTGCAGCGCGCAAGAACTTTCAATGTTCTCCTTCATCTTTGTGGCCAGGGCAACAGGCATTACACTGACGGACAGATGGACATATATAAATGCTTAAATCGATCTACAATTTGATGCCGATCAATAATACATGATCTTTGCGAGATCTCTGAAGTTTTCTTCTGGGCGTTGCAAACATTTTGACAAAGTGAATATACCCCTTTCGGTGATAAAGGTATGAAAACAACGGCGAAAACAACGGCGAAAACAACGTCGAAAACAACAAGGTCAACGACATCAGCAGCAATATAGTAATAATTAATAATACTAAAAATATAAATATAAAGCGGTGGCTGCAAGATAACGAAGTTAGCGGGACCACAAGACGTACAGGTTAAAAACTTGAAGCAGGATGTTGGTGAAAACGAATAAAAATTACACATTACTAAGTTTATATAGCAGCAGCAATGAGACACCCAGCAATCCACCAACAGACGTTATATAATTGAATTCAGAAGAGATATATATATTAGGTTGGGGAAAAAGAAATACATTATTTCTTCGGTAGATGGCTGCACTGATAGATTTCTCGTAAAGTATCGATCAAGCAATTTCAGATTTATGCTCGTTGGAAAGGTGACAGTTCGCAGTAAAAAAAATATATAGATTGGAGGCACGCGAATGAGGTGGGAAAAGATACAATAAACCTACAGATTATAGAAGCTCTTAATTTTTTTAAAAGGTAACTTTGAGTCATATTCCTTATAACTAAATTTTTATCTATTGCGGTAAAGAAAAAGATCGTGGCGTTAACATGTACTAGAGTGGTCATTGGTTGCCTGCTTTAGATAGCGCTTGAGTGGAGGCACAGATAGATCATCATTTTCTATAATAGAAGAAAATGAAGACAATATCGGAAATACTCAAGACTCTTTTTTTACACGTTATAATTTTTATATGTATTTATTGTTCTAACACGAATCTCAAAACAAATTTTTTGGTTTGACGGTACGGCAACACTCGAAGGTGACTTTCAGTTGGTAACTGATGATTTAATTCGCGAGAGCATGAGAGCCCACCTTTTTTTACATAAATTTTTTGTTCTAACACGAATCCAAAAAAACCTTTTATTTTTCAATTTTAATTTTGGCAGTGTCCTCTAAACTAATCAAATATTCTGATATATCTGACGCATCTGCTGATGATAACATTTTTGATCCAATTCGTAATAAACACGGCACGCAAGGTATCAAGTAGTGATGAATACCTGGGAAGTTAATTTTCATTCCCAGTTCCAAGTTCCATTTATATATGTTGTATGCACTTATGGACTGAATTTTTTTTTGTAAGAGTTGTTTTTGTCTTATAAATAGGTAATAGGAATATCATTATTACTTTTTTTGCACGATTTTTTGGGAAAATATGCAGAGTTTCTTCATTTTACACGATTTTTTTAAAGTTGTGAAATATATCATCAAATTTACCATATATCACATGTATTTTTTACACTTTTGTTTTTTTGCATGGATTTCTAAGGAACTTATACATCGTGTAAAAAAAAAGTAAAGGGTACTGGGAATTTAACAAACAATTTATATATTAAAGGATATACGTTATTTACGCCTAAAACTTTTTTTTTGCACGGATTTCTAACGAAGACATCTATCGTGTAAAAAAAGATTAGAATTTTTTTCATTCATTTCGTTTATATATATAAATTTTTAAATTCATTTTCTACATTTCTTAAAACTCATCACCTAAATAGAGAACGCATCACATACGAAATATCTTACTCTACTATGGTCAAAAAAAAAAAAACAAGAAAAAAGGAACAAAGAGAAAAGAAAAGGCATAAAAATCATAACAAATTGCGAATGAAAAGAATACGAAGAGATGAGTACGAGTGGGTAAAATTATTTATACTTCTGGTCTTGTTGTCAATGCAACGACAAATAGACAAATACAATACTAGATTCTAGGTAGAAAAGAACGAAGCACAGGGTAAATTAACAAAAAAAAAAAAAAAAAAAAAAAAATCGACAAAATGCAGTTATAGGCATGAAGGACATAAAGGAGCCATTTAACAATGTCAACATTGCCAACATCGTCAACACACCGGCATTATTGTCAATTCATCGTTAACATGATCATCTTCATCATTATCATTATAATCATTATCATCATCGTCGTCATTGCCATTAATACCATTTGTCCGGACATTATAGCGACTTCAACGCACTGCCCTTAACTTCGTCAACGTATACGGAGCCTATAGAGACTATAAAATAAAAATCTTTACTAGTTTTTTTTTTTGTTCGCTTTATTTCCATGCCTAACATGCAAAACAAGAAAAGTACAAAACCGTTATAAATGATTTTTCATTTGCAACTGCAGTTATTTTTTTATGGTTAACGAAGCAGCCTTTGATTTTTTTTTTTTCGTTTTTCTTTCATCCGCCAGCGCAGTGTGCAGTAAGCAAGCGTAGACATAAGGTTGATGATGCAATTTTGAAACTTTACAGAATTCTATGACCGGCAGTCCCCCTGACTTACGCAAACACACATATTCACACGCATTGACAATGGATAGATAACGATGAAGAAACAAAACAAACAAAAAAATGAAGTAAAGAAAAAATTATTCAAATACATCACAAAAACAAAAAAAAAAAAAAATCACTTAAAATAAAAACAATAATAACAGGAATTCATGCATAGTGTTTGTCGCCTCTTCTTAATATCGCTACTCTATATATCACCATCATCATCACCATACCATACATACAATGAGATCAGTAACTTGCAATGTGCAGTTGTCGGATACGCTTCACCAATGCTTTCCTTTTGCACTTTTTTGTGTTTCTTGAGCTTCGCTTCATATACAACTTTTTGTTTTCTTTATCTTTTTTCTTCTTTTGATTTTTTTTTTTACACCACATACAACACAACCTTATATGACTGTGTTAGTCTGATGCATTTTCAATGAATAGTTGCGAATAAGGTGCGAGTGTACAACTGTATGCAGTGTATGCATATATGTATAGAGCATGAATTGAATGACAGACATAAGTGACTAGTGACTATCTTTTTTGCTTTTTTTTTATTTATTAAATAAAATTCCGCAGACCATCTACTGCAAGCACTAAGTATATATAGATTCAAATGTCACTTACTTTTTATTACGAGAGAACGTTTTGAATTTGGATTGACAGCGCTTAAGCTACATTTCGCGTTAAGAGAACTCTTTAGAAAATCTTAGCAGGCATCGTTTCGTACTAGATTTAATGAAAATGTAAGAATTTGTTAGTTGCTATTAAACGTCCTTTTGAGTTATCACTTTCCAAAATACAGTACTTCCGGTTGATTGGGCCGAATAGAATCGGTACTATTAAGTTAGTTAGTTAGATGGACGGACAACCAGACAAACGGACAAGCTTAACTCGATTTAGAATTTCATGCTGATCAAGAACAAAGTTAGAATGCTATGGGAGGCTCTGAGGCTTCCTTCTTGGCGTTGCAAATGTTTTTATCCCATTGGTGAACCGTTATTTCAAAATCGTATAAAAATTGTCGTATAAAAAAAAAGTTAAATATACTGCCAAAATTGAACTGACACTACAGCAGGCAGTAAGCGAAGCTTTATGGCCCAATTAATTTGTCTCTATAAAGTCTTTACGAAGTCTTACTAAGCAAATTATGACGAAACGCGTCTTATGCGAACTTCCCATAGAATAATTTCCCGTAACAGCTAGCCTAATCAAGGCAATATTCCTAAAGAGAAACTTCTTTGCAGCTACATAGCTAAGCCCTTACTGGTTCTTCTAAAGACACGGCTTTGCTTTGGCACTCCGTACTCGCAACACCGTGATTACCACAAATGAAAGCAATACCTTTGAGTTTTCGCGATAGTGTAGCTTTCAAGCTATAGTGCATTATAAAATGATCGGCTCAGAACCAATCTTGTCCGTCCGTCTTCCCAACTTGTATTCTTGTGTTGAAATTACAGCTTTCGAGATATTTTCATGAAATTTGATACACAGACATGTTTTGGCCCAAGAACAAACGGTATTGAGAATGGTACGGATCGAATCAATATATATTTGATATATATTTAAAATTAAATTTTTATATGGGATAAGAAAAAAACAGGCAGACAGGCGTGGCCGAGGCGATTTGACTACAAGCACCGATCGATAATATGTGTTTTTTACAAGATCTCCGAAGCATGGTACCACGCTTTATAAATACTTAGTAAGCCTCATATGCTTTTACGATAATGACACCACACACAGTACATTCGTTTAACATTGTCTTTAGATCATCAATTTAAGTGAAAATGTGCTCAACATATGTTATTCTTTTCTTCTTTTATTTGGATGCAAGGAATTAGGGAAATAAAAAAACGTCGTAACGTAAGTTGAAGTGAAATGAACAAAATAATATGAACAATAAGCAATATATCTACTACCAGCTTGTTAAAGGCTGGTAACACCGCTTCCAAGTATGTGTAATGCGAGACATATATGTGTGGCACAGTTTATGAGACAAGTCTTTTAGGTTAAAACAAGCGATCGTTGAAATATGTGATCTCTCAATTTTCAAAAGAGAGCAGATCGTTAGTGCTGGGTTAGTGAGAGCGTCTATGGCGAACCTCTAAATGATTCATTTAAGTTTTCGCGAGCGACAATGTCCACAGTAACGCCAGCATAGAGGAGATATGAGAGAACATTATCGGCAACCAGGAGTAGTGGCCAAAACTCAAAGCTAACTGACGGACATGCTCTATGACTTTATTCTGCAAAGAAATATTCCATATATGTCAGGTGCTCATATTATTTTATCCAAACCCTATAAAGTAAATAAAAACAAATTCAGATTATTTTTTTCAGTGTAACGCTATAGTAGAGTCATGTAATAAAAGAAAAATAATTTTGAAAAATTTGATTTTGTCCCATAGTGACTAAAATTGCGTATATGTACTCGTATACGAGAGTGCCAGGCGAGAGAAACGCGTCATATCCTTTTCTCATGCTAAAAAAAAAAAAAAAAAAAAAATAACAAAGCGAAGATGAAAGCTTTTAAAAAAAGGTCATATATTAAATGAAAAAGGAGATTAAGGGGAACGAGTCAAATGGGTGTAGAGTAGAAGAAAATTTTTTTCTTCCACATATATATAACATATATAAGATACTGTAGGGTCCGAAGAAAGGGTACGAGGTTCATATGCACAAAAATATTGGCAAGCAATGCGCTCACAGCTATATATGTGTGTATATATATATATATATATATATACAGTCTCTGAGAAATGAAAGTCGTATAAAAAAGTTTGATTGCAGTTTTTCATGTTTAATGTTCGTCTTCTTTTTTCTTTTCTTTTTTTTTTAGAAAACGCAATAAACAAAAAACAAAAAAGTAGAACAAATGTAAAAACGGTAAATGGCATAGTTAGCTCTAGGCAAACGATAACTATTGCAAGGCGCTATTTTTTTATTCATATTGTGAAGCATATTACAAACTACGATACGACGGTAGCAAAAGTGCATATAGATATGCTTATAGACGTTTATAGGTGCATACGAGTGGTGTGAAGAGTTTCTAGTCGTTTTTCATACATTCATGTACTCATATATGAGGAAAAATTTACTTTTACGTAGACGGCTAACTGAACTAGACTGTAAGCAGCGTACTGGATATTGCTTTTCTGTTATTGTATGAAAAAAATTTTCTTTTTCTGCGTACGGTGTTGTTAAATAAAAGAGAGAATTTTGCAAAATCTACAGCATAGACAAAATGCATTCCCATATATTGGTTGCAAAAGGTAACACACGTCACTCTACTCCCTTTTATACACGCTGCCCAGAGATATTGGCAACGTTCGAACGATGCATACGTGTAAATTGCTAAAACTTTACTAGACCATATAGTAAGTAGTTGCAGGCTTTTTTCCCAACAAACTGTTTTCCATATTTTTCCCATTATCAAGGCTTTCGAAACTATATTTGTGCATTTTCTTAATCTTGCATTTTATTCAGGCTGCTCTTAGGATGCTTTTCTCGATGCAAGCCTTTGCCGTGACTATGGCTTCAGTTTGATTTATAAGGACGTTAACGGAAGAGAGAGATAGAGAGATATAGAGATGGATAGATAAATAGAAAGTGAGATAGAGGATGAGGGGAGAGAGAGAGTGTGATAGAGACATTTGTAGACAGATAGACAGATAGATAGATAGATGGCTAGGGAGAGGAAGAGAGAGAGACGGAGAGAGGGAGATGGAAAGGGAGAGACAGAGAGAGAGAGAGAGAGAGAGAGAGAGAGAGAGAGAGAGTGAGACATAGGTGGACAGGCAGACACATAGGTAGATGGATAGAAGATGAGGGAGAGGGAGAGAGAGACACGGAGAGAAGGAGATGGTGACAGAGAGATCGGGAGAGAGAGAGATGGAGGAGAGAGAGCGGGAGAGAGAGAGAGATAGAGAGACATAGGTAGACAGACAGACAGATAGATAGATAGAAGGTCAGGGAGAGGGAGAGAGAGAGAGAGAGAGAGAGAGAGAGAGGGAGAGAGAAAGAGAAAATGGAAGAGAGAGAATGAGGGAGAGGGCGGGAGACACAGATAGATAGAAAGGTAGAAAGGCAGATAGATAGAGGAAGGCGGAGAGGTAGAAGGAGAGGGAACGAGCGAAAGAGTGAAAAGATGGAGAGGGTGGGAGGTAAAGAGAGAGAGACATAGAGATTGAGATAGAGAGGGAAAGAGAGACAGAGAGAGGAAACTGGCTAGGAAATTGGGCATTTGATTTTTTCATGGGTCTCCACGATAGTCTTAAATGTTTTCCTATATTTTTTTTGGGCATTTCATCTTTTTATGTGTTTTTGTGTGATTTACGTTTTGTTTTTTCAAAGTTTTACAGATTTTAGATAATTTATTTTTATTTTCTATATTACAAAAATTGTTTCAATTGTTTTAATTAACTTATGAATCTTTTGTTTTTCAGGTAGTGGTGTTATTTTTATGATCGTTTAATTGAAATTTACTGCATGACCTCGATTGTTTAAATCACTCTGGGCCACCGACAATAACAACAAAGACAGAGATTAAGGTAAATTTTAAATTCTTCCTATAATTTTTTTTTTTGAATTTTTAAAGCATAAATACATAGAAAAGCAATTCTGGCGCAAGCTTCTATTTTATATATTATTTCCCTTTACACGACAATGTTGGATAAGGATCAGCCTTGTCTTGTTTTTGGCTGTAACAGAGTTTGTCTTTAATTTAGAATTGCGTTTCTTATACGTACTTTGCGCAATGACAAAGCAAAATCTCTGAACCAATTAATTGTGTCGACTTTTTTAACGATATGCTTGTATACTCTTATGAGAAAAATATTTTTTTAAAATACATCATTATACCAAAATTTTATAATGAAAGTCGACAAAGACGAATGAATGGCCGAATCAAACGTATATGCAGTTAACTGGTTGATCAATAAGTATCGGGACTAAGCATAAGCGATATTATTCACCAACTTAGTCATCTTCAAGGGTGATACAATCAATTTAACTTGTTCTTTGGCGGTGACATGAGCAAAGACTCCGAAATTTTTAAAAGTCTTTGTAGAACGTATTTGAAAAGTTGTATTGAAATGGAATATATATACATGTAGAGAGATATTGAAAAGATTAAAGTAGGGAGATATTCAGAAGATTGACAGAGTCAACAAGAAGTGAGGAAAAAGACAGTCCAGGAATGCTGTAGACATATCCAGACAAGCCCAGCAGAGTTACTATTGATGACATGATATCAAGAATAGTTTCAATGTTACTATTATTATTTTTTTTTTTATTATTTTTACTAAAGAAATCAATTCTCAGATCAAAAGAGAAAAAATTTAGCGCTGGCAGAAAATCAGTTTCAAAATTATTTTTCATTTTATTTATTTAACTGAACGATACGTTTCGACACTAAATAAGAAAAACTTTCTCAATGAGGCAAATTTTCATAGCAAAACAAAAAAAAAAAACTGAGCTGTAACAGAAAAACAATTATAAAATTTTAATCTTTTTTTGCATTTGTTTACCTTAATACACCGATCAATAAGTTTCGGGACTAAATAAGGATAAACATATTTTTATACAGTTCCATTTTATTCACCAACAATGAGTTCCTTGCCACTTCAAGCATAACCTCGATGCCTGTGTTTATGGGCAAATTGTTATGGCTCTCATAAAATCTGTTTCAGTCACAATCACTTTAACACTTTAAAATCCAAACTTTGTTGTTTTCCAGTGAATATATCAGAAATTTCTTAGGAAACTATAGTCACTAAGTCACTGAAAAATACTGGGAATGTGGCAGCAGGTCGAGCTTCAATTATTTATAGAGTGATAATAAATATTGTGGGTGAATTTATCCGACTAAGTGATCGTATAAGCAAAGGATCTTTGCTAACAAGTGAATGATTGTAGATTCAAATCTCAATTGCGGTAGAGTTTCCAATAAAGCCAGTAGCCTTAGGTTGCTAATGCTTTATGACTTTACAATTTATTTCTTTGACTATATTTATTGCAATGATTCCACTCGATTCTATTGGAGAAAAATCAGCCTGCCATCTATCGAAATATTGCGTAGCATTCTTCACTCGAAACAAAAATTACGTGTAGGCTTCATTTCAATCGAATAAATCACTTTTCTGCTTTAAAATGACATATCTACAAAGCTTACGCGTATTTATATACAACGTAAAGGTAGGGAATTGAAATTCATTGATCAGACATGAATTCCATTTACAAAAAAATTGCTAAAATTTAGTATTGTTGAGAAAGAGTATAAACCTTCTACTGGTTACTAACGTCCACAGAACGACGATCAAGTCAAACTTGCCAATATTGATAATACTATATTGCCTTTATAGTCGGGGCCATCAAATAGACGAGTCTACAAGAGTCAAATGTAAGCGAGCGGAGGTCATAGATAAGTGATAAGTTTTGTCCGTCCGCTTTTCTATAGGGTAGCAATGATAGGTATATTCTGCTTATGTGCGGTCTGTCCGACGAACGTGCTTAACCCCTCGTCACTATCGAACAACCTAGCTTTCCAACGCTGGTGCTTGCAGTTCGAAGTGAACTCCCTCTTGATAAAGCTGGGCCACGTCCACATAGAAGTGTAACCAAGCGGAGATCATTATAACGCGTCCACCCAGTTAGTTAGGTAGGCTTGGCCTGTGTGTTTGCGCTCTTCATTGAAAGGATAATAATAATAGGTATAATTCTTCTTCGGGATAATTCTTTACGGCTTGTGTGATGTACGCGAACAATCTGGCTTTCCGTAACACGTCCACATAGAAATGCAACAGAGCGGAAACCATAGCTAGGATAGGATCCAAGCCGCCCTAAGGTATGTCATCGCGCCCATCCGGTTAGTAAGGTAAGCTTTGTCTGTCCGTCCTTCGATGAGGTAATAAGGATACGTGTATTCTTTTCATTTGTAACTGTCTGCGGTGTGTTGAAGGAATGTGATAAATTACCCCCCTCCCCCGCCTCGCGCGCATCCTTCCTTGCTGTCATGCAAACCTCAATGTGCTTCGAAGTGATGAAGGTAGGCCAACTTTTAGTTTATTCATTAAAGCCAATTTACAGACAATTAAATTCTTCTATTTTCAATTTGTTACACAATAAGGGGCAAACACCGACTTGACAGGTACTTCTTTTATCCACTCGCCTACTTGCCAGCATACAGCAAGCCTTACAATTTCTTATCGCTTCTGAAGTACTTAGACGACATGCAAGATTTCTTCTTGATAATTAACACTGTAGAGATCTAGCGTATCTAACGCACTGACTTGCTTCGACTACTTAGACAAATCTACGTTTTATTACATTCTACTAATAGCGTAAATTGCATTCCATTGCATTGTATTTGCGGAATGTTACCTAGAAAAAATTGACTCTATAGGCTCTCTTAAGTTTGCATAGTCTATCCTTTATATGTTCATAAAATATTCAATATTCTTTAAATTGTCAATAGTTTTTACCTTCTTTTATATTTCTTTAAACCTTTTCACAACAATGCATAAATGTATTAACAAAAAAAAAAAATAAAAAAAAAAAGAAGGGAGGGAAAAAAATTCACTGTACACCGTCTAACAAAGACCACAGATTGCTTTTCTCTCTTTTTTAGTTTTTTAATTAATGGTTTTTCATCATGTAGGCTATGGAGAGTAAGAAAGAAAGAAAGTAATAAAACAAAAAAAAGGATAGAAATGAAAATAACAACGTTATGAAAGTTTTTTACATTTCTTTTTGTCCGCCACCGCCAACTGCATATCATTCCAATTAGAGAAACTGCACTAGAACATGCCAGCCATTCATTTAAATTACAATAACTGGAGTGGTTAGCTGGTTGATGCCTGAACTTGGCATATGAGGTAATCGCATCGATGGCGTGGGATGGCCGACGGAGGAGGGGTGGGGGAGGGAGAGGGAATTGGGCGACAGGTCGCCATTGCAGAGAGAAGATTGCTACGCTTTTAGTTATTTGTTTTCGTGCCTGGCGGGATTTTTTCCGCGTATAATAATGCAAATGCAATGCTTTGTCAGCTGCAATCCTATGTTTTCTTCTCTTTTTTTTTCGTTTTTCGTTTTTTTTTTTAAACAAAACAAATACATGAAAATGCATTATGGCTATGAACGCGTACAACAAAAAAGAAAGCCTAAAACTATACCAAGTACACATAAGCAATTTGGTTTTAGATGGCAATGGCGACATAAAAGGGAAAAATATAGCCGTAATGCACAAGCAGGGCATAGATGAGCAAAGTACGCAGTGACCTTAAGGCGAATCTTAGATGCCTTAGTTTGTCTAAGATTATTAACTTTCTGCTCTGACACCATTATCTTCCGCTGACTATAAGGGGAAAACCCCTCCAGCCGATTTCGAACATAGTTACATTTGTCGCTGAGAAGGATTAGGTGACTGACTTCACAACACTTTTGCGCCGTTTACCTGAACGCTGTTCAATTGCTCTGCCAATTAGACAAAAATCGATTAACTTTTCCTTGATAATGACGACATGATACTACACTTATGTTTAAATAGCTCACTGCGACTACTTACTTACATAACCTTGCAAATAGGGAAAGGTAAACTATAAAGCGGCCGTTCCCGGGTTCAATGCCGAGTGCGGTAGACAATATTTTCAGTTAAGCGCGACTATAAAGCGGGCGTATTCGGCTTTAACTGGGATTAGCGTATGACCGCAGCTTTAGTGAGAGCTCCATCGGAAAAAGCATAAGCGTATACCCGCCCGACTGCGGCCAGGCATACCGTTCCCCACTCCCCACTTCTTTCTGTCTGACCATCACCCTTTTGACGGGTTAAATGAAAAAAAAATGGTTCCGCTTATCTTCTTTCGCCACTTAATAATCTCTTGCTAAAGTTGACATCGTGGAAATGGTTAAGTTTTTGATAATATGTTGTGATCGGTTGATCGAGATCATGCTTGCATTTTGTTCCTTAGATCATTTTAGGTCTCTTAGATCGATGACGTGAAGCTTGTTTAGCTTGCTATTAATTAAGGGTGGTGGTCAATTGAGGTTATGAGAACAGATGGAACTTAAGCATGCCTGTGTTTTGCACTTAAGATTGTTATATGTAGCTTTCATCGACGAAGTAAAGATTGTTTTGCTTAGCTCAGTTATTATAGATGATGATCAACCGTGATTATGATTAATGATTAATTGTCGCCGGCAGCTAACGCATGAAACTTGAAAAATTTTCCAATGATTAAGGGCTACGATCGTCCGTTTCAGATCCCTCAAGCCTATTGTCTGCCTTGCATAGCGACAACGTAACGAAATTGTTTAACTTGGTCTTTTACTAAGCATGATGATCAAGTAATGATTATCGGCGGTTTGGGGCCGCCTAACACTATTGTCTGTCGCGTACAGCGATAATGTAACAAAATTCTTTAGCTTCTTCTTTGACTAAGAATGATGATCAAGTAATGATTATCTATCTGCTATAGCGAAAACATGAAATAATTTTACTTTTTCACTGACAGCCGTTCGGAACCACTGTTGTATTTTGTATTTTAAATGATTATTTCTCGCGTACAGTGACGACGTGGAAAATATTTACTTTTCGATTGATAATGAGCAAAGAGTTGAGCTTACTCGAGCTATTCTTACACTTTGAGCATCTAGCGACAATAATCTTTCCCCTAAGGGATCTAAGAAAGGATTCACAGACTTTTCCCTACATTAGAGAGGCAGTTGTTTTTAACGGTTTTTCTCAAAGTCCGTCTTTTTTTGTGAATCAAAATCCCTTAACTTATTATATTACACATAAACTCTTACAAGAGATATTGGTAACAGATTGATCAAGATTGTTTTACTAATTTTCGAGATTTTTGAGATTTCGTGCAAATATGGCACCAGCAGTATTAAGCAGTATCAAGCCCAGAGTGATTAGTCCTATTAAAGAAAAAAGGAAAAAAACAAAAATATTACGGAGGAACAGCCAGGATTCGAAAGGACAAATTAACTCAAACTAACTAGGCACAGCTTTTATAGGTGATAACTTGGTAAGCAATGACTTGAAACGATCTAACAATCTTTGCTTGCATTGAGCCTAGTAACAAGTACCTAAAAAATGTTTTATCAGACTAACAAAACAAAATGATGAAGGGATGGATATGCTTCAGAATTTCTAATAAATATATAAAAACCTGGCATCGGCTGTAACAAGTTATATAACGATAGTAGTTTACCGTTTGACTTTGTCTTTTCATTTGTTCGTTCTTTCACTCACCCATTGATTTGAAATGCAATTTTTAGCTAACAAACAAAAAAGAATCCCACTGCAGCTGATGCATATCCGTTGTTGTTCTCCTCTTTTTCTGTTTTTTCTTTTTTTTTGCGCTTTTTGCCACAACAACCAACCATCAGCCATGCTAAGCATAGATAGTGGTGGTATGTGAATGCCATAAAACATATACAATTACATATATAGATAGTTGCGTAGATAGATACCGAGCAACCAGTTAATTTATAGGTGTATACAAAGGCATCGGCCGTATACCATACGGATCCTAGTATACGTTGTCCATGCATATCTAATCTAACGTAGAGCCGTAAAGCAAATACATTTTGCATGTTTATGAAATGGGAAAAAGAGGCAAAAAAAAAAAAAAAAAGAAAGAAAAAAGACGAGCAAAAACATTAACAGGAATGAGTTGTAGGAAAAAAAGCTGATAGCGTTAGAATGTTGTTTACATTTTCCTTTATGGGTTTCCCTCTTCTTTTTTCCTTTTTTTCATTTTAATAAAAATGCATTTTCGTTAAAAATTCCGATATATGCACTTTTGCCTGGTGTTTTAATAACAGCATGTATATACATATACATGTACATTTGCATGCAACGGAGCACATGCACACACACATACAAGCACATAAATGTAGGCATTCCGACTTAGCAAAAGCTTTTTACAAGCGTTGTTTTTCTATTTTCCTAAATTTTTTACTTTAATTGCAAATTTTATTCTGAATAAATAAATTTGAAGGGATTTTTTTTGTTTTTATTCAACTTTTGGTTTTCTTTCTAATGCATTTTATTTTTAACAAATATCATTAAAAAAAAAAAAAAAAAATTCATCATAGCATTTACTGATATATGGGCCGTATTTAAACAATCATACAATCACTAGCACGCTTAATTGCCTTTGCAAATATTTACAAACTTTCTTCGCCCTACCATTACGGACATTAACTATTTTCCCTAAATAAACGATTTACTATTTTATTTAGCTTTGCCATATTTTTTATTTTCAAACATTTAAAATCTTTCTCTTATTTCATCGCGAAATATCAGTTTTCATCAAGAGGTCGTCTGGTCCATCAATATTGCAATTGTATGCAAATTTTTATAAATTTTTTCAGAAATCGATTCAACCAGCGGTATATTACATCGAACATTAGGTTTGTAATCACAAGAAATTAAAAAAGCTTAACTCTAATCTTAAGTCAAAGTGGCCAAGCAGGTGTTTTAACTTGCTAAAAATCATTAGCTTTCCAACGAAGGGAAGGCTAGACATTGCATTTCAGGCGAAGTCTTTTTAGTTATCATTGAGAAATTTATACTTTTGCTCAGTGCTTCTTAAGTACAATTACGTCCAGCTCTGCAACTGTTTTCCTTTAAATAATATACAATAATATACAATAATATATAACAGAGAGCAAGGAGAACATTCTTAAAACCTTCTTTGAAGCCTCTCTTCCTTTGCCTGGTAAATGTAAAGCAAACATGATTCAAATCTTTAAGATAATTGCGTGAGAAGAAAAGCAAACTATTTTCAAATCAATATTTGTGTAAATCTGCCAAGCTCGCTTAACGGGGGACCTGAAACGAATTTTCCATGTGTTAATCATTTGCCGCGGGAGGAAAGAGTTCATCTCTCTTGCCGCTGTAAGAGTACCTCTTTGACTTTTCCACATCGGAAGGAAAGAATCTCTTCTTCATAGCTTGCCCTTTGACTAACTGGTCGAGAAGTAGTCCTCTCCAGTAATCATATGGAAAATTAATACAATTCGTGTCTATTAGTACTAATAGGGAGCTAAAATGCTAATTAGTTAAATCAAACCAATGCAAAGGAAACGCAGCGGCAAAAATTATTGCAGCGAAATGACTGTAACGAAATCAGTGTAACGAAGTCAATGCAACGAAACTAATTGAACGAAAGCATCGCAACAAAATCCTTTAATTTAACCAAAACAAACTAAATCAAAGAAAACACAGGGACGAAATCATTGTAACGCACTGAGTGTAACGAAATCAGTCTAACGAAATCGTTGTTACGGAATCAGTATAATGAAAGTAATTGAATGGAACTTGTGTAACGAAGTCGTTGTAAGCAACGTCTGTAGCGCTATGGCAACATTAATCTGGCGAATTTAGTTTAACGAAGTTAATGTAACGCAATCGCTGTAACGCAATCATTGAGGTGATATCATTGTTACGAAATCCTAATAACGAAATCAAATTAAAGAAGTCGAAGTAACGACATCGGAGTACGGGAACCGCTACAACGACATTAGTCCAATGGAATTCGTGTAACGCATAACATATACCGAAGGTAGTCTACTAAAAGTAGTGTAACAAAATAGGTGTAACGCTTTGGCGTTATAATACGTTCAATGTAAAAAAATTATTATACTTATAAGCTATTGCTTGTCCACGTTCGCGGACCAATCAAGCTAGCTTTGAACGTTAGCTTAACCGATTCCTGTGTTCACCGATAAGTGATAATTACTTGATGATTATTCCCGGGAGGGCAAATTCTAAAATACATCCAACAGTTGTAACTTCGCTTATTAATTCTTGCACATGTATGCTCAGGTAGAACTAAATTCATTTCGAGCTGCTTGGGCTAAGATTTTTCAATGCAATGACTATGCCTTCATAGCAAGTCACGATTTTTTTTTTTTAGTATTACTATAATTCGTTTGTTGAGTGTTCCGTATAACTTCTTCTGAGAAATGAGTGTAGAAACAAGTGCCATAACTAAGCATAAGAGGCTTAATTTTATGCCATATATTTTCTTTCTTATCATATACTATTCTATAAAAGAAAAAGAAGAAGAGTATTTAAAATTCGTTTTCATCGCTATAGCAACTGTTCGTTTATTTTGTTATTACTTCTTTTTGTCTTTGTAAATATTTTCGTTTGTAAAAAATTAAACATGAACGCTTGACTTGACCATCTACGGTCTCTATGGTGAAACAATTTAAATTTAAATAGTGGTTTAGTCATTAACAAATGATTGTGATTGACAGCTAGTTCACTTATGTCATGTATGTATAAGTAAAGTGCATATTGTTGAGTGTGCATGTAAAATGAAACTATAGTCTGCACAAAGAACATATATAAAAATGTATATATTTGTTTTTTATTTTATACGTAAAATTATTGGAAAAATATTTTGTGATATTTTTTGATGAAAATTACCTAATACTGGGTATTATTATCATAAGTGCTATTTTTACGACTGGGGATAATGATGAAAATAGATATCTCACGTAGAAGTTAGCAGAATTATTGCGCAGACTTATTGGTGAGCAATTTTTAAAAGTTTGAAGCTCTTCTTTTATATATATATATATATATATATATATATCAATCACTATTGTAATATTTTACCTGTAATGTGCTTAATACGACATTCGAAATATTGTCCATCGCTAGTTATACACCGTTCCCATCTCTCTGACAATTTGTGGATCTTTCGAGATAAGCCAGTCATGGGAACCTTTTTTTCGTACAATTTTCTAAAAAGTGAAGCTCTGCTCAGCAACTGCACGTCCCGTCGTTGCAGACAGATGATAGTCGAAAGGACTCGAGCATGATGACTAAAGCACTTGGACTAGGACCTTTAAGTGGAGTGCTTTCAAGCTATCGCAAACACTTTCTGCTGTAAGGACAGATGGACGGATGGCATATAAAAAGATGACCTTGTGTCAACTTTTTCCGATATTTTGCTCGTTTTTCGAGCCGAGAACTATAGACTGTAACAGCTAATAAGAGACAGATCTCTGTTTGCTTGTCCCACCAAGTACAAAATATCGTCTTCCTGTCAAAATGATTCGGTCTCACAGGTGTTACGCTTGGATCTATCCATGCACTTTTTAGCCCATAATTTTCAAAACTAATCCACCTTTTATCTCTTGTAACGATAAAGCAAAAGATTTTCGTTGGACAGTTTGGGCAAAGAAAAATATCTGTCAGCGAATGCTGTTCATTTAGAGCAAAACTTAACATTTTCTTTAAAAGAATCATTTTTACGCTATGATATGGAGCGTTACGATTGCTTTTTGCTGGCAGATTACCAAGCCATGTAAAGAAGAACCCTTCAGACAATTGTAAGTGATGTGAAGATAGTTTATACGCAGATTGCAGTTTCAATCTTACATACATGGTCAATAAGCCCAAATAAGGAAATATATTAAGCTTGAGTATTGTGCCTCTATTAATGTCCTACGCAATGAAAGTCCGATTGAAAAAATTATGGTCTTTGTTCGCTTTAATGCACTTCCACCCAACTATCACTATTGCAATACATATGAAAAATTTGCTCGTTGTTGCCGATACGCTTGTTGGACAAAGAATTACCTTCGGCTAAAGTAAATGACAAGCAAGTAAGGAAAGCATTATAACATATCCGTATAATGTAATGTATTAAAAACCTTACGTCACTTTGCCTAATGTAAGTATCAAAGCAAAGCGTTATATTAGAAGTTATCGAAAAATCATTCCGATCCGAGTCATTTTCAGTAGCGTTCCTCCTTGCGGCAAAACATGTTACTGAAACATATTACAAAATATCTTCAAAATTACAGTCGACAGCTTGTTGACAATATGAAATAGAAATTTTAAAATGACTCTTAATTCCGCACACCATTTAATAAGTTCCGTGGTTAAAAAAAATTGTTTTTTTTCTTAAAATTTTTTTTTTTTTGAAATTTGGTTTATTGCATTATTATTAATTTGCTTTTGCTGCCCTGAATATATATGTAATTAGAACATAAGAGATAATACGTCAATATATAAGAGGTCGGATATATGTAATGCAAAGTATGGTCTAATGCAATGAAATTCGCAGTCGGCGCTAACGCCTTGACGGTTGTGTCATTCTCTTGGCTAGACGGGAGACCATATTACATCCAAATCTATTTTTACACGGTCTCTTTTTACACGGTCTCTTTTTACACGGTCTCTTTTTACACGGTCTTTTTTTACACGGTTTAGCAATAAGAACAAATACCTTCGGCAGTCGTGTTAGACGTATCTGACGTATTTAATATTTCAAGTTCTATTCTTAATTTAAATTTCAATTTTAATATGTTGTACATATGGACTGAAATTTTATTGTACACTAATTTTATTTATTTTTTTTTATTTTTATTTTTATACATTATTTTTAGTTTTTGTGTTTAACTATATATTATGGACTTCATTATTACCTTTTTGCACGGTATTTTGTGAGAATATTTGGAGATTTTTCATCTTTTAAGATTTTTTAACGTTATAAAACTTATCCTCAAACTTACCCATAGGGTAACATTTCTTGTGTGGGTGTACATTTTTTTGCACGCTTTTGTAGGAACTTACACACCGTGTAAAAAAAGAGGAAAGTAATACTAATAGTGTGTAAAGAAAGCGTATAACCATGGATAGGAGGTAACAAAAATTCCCTTAGGATGCTTTTGCTAATTCATGCTTAAGTAATTAATTAAGAGTTAGTTTTAAATTAAAAAATAAAGAAACATTTTATTATGAATTTCATCTTACTTGATATCTAAAAAAAAAAACAAAAAAAAAACAATGAAAGTTATTCTCATATAAATTTTTCTTTTCTCTTTTTTTTTTTTTGTTTTCTTTTTAATTAAAAACAAATTTTATGAATACATTGAAATTTTTGTTAACTAAATATGCCTTTTGACAATACATACGCAGCAGATAGAAATACAAAATGCATTCATACATGCACAAAAAGATGGTAATGGAAGTTCGTTGTTGGCGTTGTTGTTGTTTGTTAATATTGTCATATTCTAGTTAATGCAAATAGAGAAGAAATGACTAAAGCATAAGTGTGAGTGCGGTTGCATGTTGTAGTTGTCTGTTAAGTACAATACAGAACTAAATTGGGCTTTAAACCAAATGATGACAAAACTGAGCAATGCATGCATACATGCATTCATATATACAATACATGCGTACGCACATAAATACATGCATACATTCATACAGATGTATATATATATATACACATACATTGCGTTTATGTAGTTAAGTCTACAGCGGACTAGGTTTTATAAAAACATAACTATGTGTGCGCACACATTTACACAAATTTACCATTTATGTGTACATGTCTCTAATATTGCACAACACTATATGAGTGCAGTTATATGTGTGGTATATGAGGTGATATGGTATGATATGGAAAGCTGTGGTCCGTGATAGATTCGGTATTTCCGCCTACTAACAAATGCAAATTTGAAATATGTTCTCTGCACATACGTATACATGTACGTGTTCTTATATATGTAGTCCCCATTAATCCCTATGCAACAGACAAAAAAAAAAAAACTATATATGTACATATACATAAGATATATGCAATTTCTACCAGTATTGTGTTTGTTCGAGGAAAACTTGAATGCAATATGTGCATGGAGCTGATGGTAAGCTTTGTTGTTGACGATGATAATGACGATCATGATGATGATGATGATGATGATGATGATGATGATGATGATGAATACAGAACAACGATGGCTCCTAAAAATGCATTTCCCTGAGTGCAAAACAGCATATATTGTACAACAATTGCAGCATACAAAACTCTCTCTCTCTCTCTCTCTCTCTCTCTCTCTCTCTCTCTCTCTCTC
>NW_023998455.1:117199-197771 GCF_014805625.2 Glossina fuscipes | reverse complement strand
CTCTCTCTCTCTCTCTCTCTCTCTCTCTCTCTCTCTCTCTCTCTCTCTCTCTGTCTGTCTCTCTCTTTCTGTATTTCTACATCTATTTTTATGTCGTATATGCAATAATAGCAGCAACAAAATCCAATATTACTATGACAACAAGCACACTTTGCATTTGCCTGTTACGTACAGTACAGTGGAGAGACAACAAAATGCATAAAACATCAAATTTATAGCAACAACAACAATTGCCTAAAGCCTAGTTTATCGTATCGTATGGTGCACGTAAAAGTATAAAGAAATGAAGAGAAAACACCCAGTTTGTAAAAAACTAGAAAAACAAGAACAAAAAAAAAAAAAAGGGAAATAGTTAAACAAGAGATAGAGACGGAAATAAGAAGAGAAAAATTGTTAACAACTCCAACAGAAGAAGAGTTTTCTTCTTGTTTTTTTTTTTTTGTTTTGGCAAGAATACAAGTTTGAAATTGCATTTCAAACGAATGCAATGCCACCGAATGAAAGGACCCGAACAAAGAATAATGCACTACAATCAAATTGAATGGATGAAGAGCAAACGTAATGGGATATAGGGTGGCCAGCTACCGCGAACAATATATTAACTAAACCTATAAGATGGATAGGGTAACTGAATATAGCCGCATATAAGCAGCGCAATGCATACATAGGTGCTTATGTGTAAAACTTTTTGTTTACCTTAAAGTCTGCAATTGCATATGGAAGCACAAGCGATACAGTACCGCATCCTAAAAAAAATTGCATAATCGGCTTAAAATTTTTTCAGCCTGCATGACAGTGTATGGCTTGTGCTGTACAATCTCTCTGAACTCCTCCATCTCATGAACAAATTCAAAGGTGTTCCTATATTTCTGCTACTGCAGCTCCATATACACGTACACAGATATATTCATTCTTTGAAGTGAAAGTCTTTGAAAGGCTTAGGCGTTATATATATATATATATATAGCGGACAATTTCAACTCTCGAATTGTAGTTCCTTCCCCATCGCGGACTTGTTACGGATGCGGTAACAATGAGGATGCGGCATAATGCTCGCGGAATTCGGCTGAGGTTAAGGCTTTTATGACTTTTTTCCCCAAAGAGTTTTTTTTAGATTTTTCTCGATGAATTATATAATGGGATGTGCTTCTAAATATGTTTTTTGAATTAGAAACTTACAGCAGCCTTGCAAGGTTCCCTGATCGCCACCAATTATATCTACTTTTCTAACTTTTTCAGACAAAGAAAAGTGTAAGTGTAAGATAAGCATCAGTGTTTGCGTAGATGCCACTTAAATACGGAAAGATAGGGAAACGCGAAAGAATCTTCTAAAGGCGAATTTTTCGAGCGATAGCGTAAAGTAATTAAAACACCGAAAAAGCCGTGTAATGCTCAAAGTCAACCAAGAACTCGACTGGGGTGAAAAGGTTTAAGGTAAACTTGTTGTTGCTAGGAACTACGGAGTAGGGTGCGATCGCATTGAACTTTAATTTGTCTCCTAAAGGAAAAGGAAATATTTTTTATATATCAAATTCCTTCAACATTGTTGTTTTAACAGTCGTATTCTGAGCAATAACACAGAGATGTTATGAATCACTAGGAAATTGCAAGTGTTTATTTTTTTTTTTGCCGTTTATGGAAACATAACGACCCTGTTTTGCAACAAGATTAATATTGGAAACTTTTATGGCAAATCGTTGCTCCCTAATCCATAAATTCGATATAAATATTAAAACAAGAAAATCCTTAGGACCAGCCACCGATCACTACAGGAGATTACATCTGGAAACCTAATAAGTAGTGAGCTGACATGAATTTTGTTGTCTTCGGGCTTCCTTCGTAATATACCTCGTAATTAATTGATGTGAAACCATTTGTCGGAGCAGAAAATACGTAATATCGCAAGTAAATCATAGGTCAAAGCAAATCGCAGTTAGAACTATGAAATTTCTACGTCTCAGTAAAAGATAGTCCGGATGATGTCCTTATACGTATAAAAGAAGTGGGGAGAAAGGGGTAATGAGTGGCCGCAGTCTGGGCAGTGTGAACACGATCGGTAAGGGTTATTCGTTCACTAGTAAGCCTACGACCATATAACAATCTAATTAGTAGCTACCGCCTTGAGAGCTAAGCCCGGGAATACCAAGTTGATAGTCGAGCTTCTTAGCTACTTGGCTACTGTATATTTCATACCATTCTCTTCAAGATTGCTTTTCTTTTGTTTTTTTTTTGATTTTCGTTTAAATACATACTCACAAAGTTTAGTTTTGCCCATAAGCGGAAGCTTAGATTTATTTGCATTGTAATAGTAACGCAAAAGTTCAATTTTTTTTAACAATCCTTGCATGCTGTAGAAATTCGTTTAGATATGTTTATATGTGTTATATGTTAGATATGTTTAATGCTTAATATGGTTTATTATAACTCCAGATTTTAGTGCTATATGTTGATTTGAATTTTATCTAAATCTAAGCCTCTTGAACTTTTTATAGGCATTCCTGTAAGACAACTCGTTTAATGGAAGAGATGGGTAAATCAATTCAAGAGAATTGTTATTATCGAGTAAAGAGAGTTTATCTGCTTAATTAATCGAAGCAACTAAGAGATTGAATTCGCTGAACCGAGGTTTGATAGAGTTATCTTAAAATATGTGCCATTTAGTCCTTGTACTCATTTATGATATGACTGCTTGACTCACTACAATTCTTATTAAAATTATAAAAAAACTTTTCATCTGTCGTTAATAATAGGATTCTAGCCACCTGGATAATGAATACATGACTTGATCAAATACATTCCTTGATCAGCTGTTCTTTTAATTGACAGCTAACACTACTGCCATAAGGTACCTCTAGTCAACTCAATCAAATAGCTTGATTTATCAAAACTATATGAACGATTAATGATATGAACTGATTAAATAAATACCAAGGACTACTTAGCTCAGATTAAGGCTAAGAAAATGTCAACTATTCTCTTTGTCGTATCATGATGAATTGTTTAAACTGCCGTCACTTAGTCTTCGTGAGCATCTTTGGCATTTGCTTCAAATCACGACATTAATGCCTGACAACTTATACTTATGGAAATGCAAATCAATTTATCCTCAGCTTGCGCTAAAGCACTTATACTGACTTGTAAAAATATTCTTCAAAATTATTTACTCATTTTGGAGACGGTGTGTACACCGAATTCACTCTCAATCATATGGAAATATTTTTTAATTTGTGTTTCATTATTATTTTAATGATCTACACATAATTACTTGAATTAATTGACCGGAACGCTTATAGGAAAAAATTGTCCGAACTACATAAAAAAAAAAAAACAAAATTTAAATAACACACAAAATAAAACATATACAATAATAATAAATTACCCAGATACCATCACAACCCCAACAACACATTGCCACGTTTCGAAAGAAAAATGCCTCATCAAATGGATGCAAATCTATTCACACAAAAAAAGGTTGTAATAGAAAAGGGAAACTTATTTTGAAAAAAAAACAAAAAAAAAAACAAAACAACTTTATTGTATGCTCATCAGCGAACATTTCCAACGCATACAAGGTATATCTAGCTACCCAGCTCTATTGAGATAAGGCTTAAGAATTGGAAACTTGGTCTAGCATAGAAAGCTTAGTATCCATTCTTTTTTTGCTGTCATCGGATTACTATAAACCAACAGTTCAATAGTCGTAACGGCCTTGGCTCACCATTTATAGCTGTTCATATAACGACTTTTGTGAATAGGGAGCTATGTAGTTAGTTCGACCATGACTATCTCCGGGTTTCGACTAAAATATGTCAGAATATTTTAAAAATTGCGAAAGGACAGACGAACAGACAAGCTTAACTCGATTAAGAATCACACTCATTTTAAAAAAAAGGTGGACCTACCTAGAGATCTTTTGGGTATTGCATTACACCCGCACAAACTTAATGTATCTTTGTACCACAAGGATATGAAAAATCTAAAAATTATCTATCCATTGCTTAGATTATATTATAATTTAGAATATAAATATATCATCTTATAAGTATGGCATATGATGTGCATTTTTATCTTACAACTAAAGGTATGTTACGTTATTGTTATCATTACATATTTTTCTTCCACCACAAGAGGAATGTATTCGTAGTATATTATGCTTACAGTACTGTATTTGTTAAAAAGCAATAAGAACAAGCAAGTGGTTAGCATTAAGGGATAATATTATATATAAGGCAAATTTATTTCATGCCTTACTTTTAAATATTAAAAATTCGCACATGAAAAATTTTGTGAATTTAGAGAGAAAAAAAAAGAAGCAAAAATGAAAAAAACACGAACAATTATTTCCAGGACTAAAAGAAAAACAATAAAAGGGACATGCAGAGACAATTGTTAAAAAACCAAAAAAAAAAAACAACATTTCGTTTTCAGGAAACAAATTAAGGTTTTTTTTTTATTAATATCTTAGATTTTTATGTCATTTTGTTTTATCCCCAACTTAACGGGAATATCTTTATCCGTCAACACAAAATTAATTAACTTTACAGTGTATAGAAGAGACTGCCCCATATCATGCTTTGAATTGTCATTTACATTCACATCTTTTTTTTTTTTTCATCTCTACAAGTAAATTTTATCATATTTGATGAGCATAGTGAATGTTTAGAAATCATTTTCTTTTTCAATTTAAGGATCTTAGTTTTGAATCTGAGAATAATAGAGGAAAAGTATCTAAAGCTGTAGTGCAAGGCCTAGTTTCGCTTAAATTCAGCTATGCTTCGAAATCTCGTCAGCAAGATAGACTTGGATGACTACATTGCCACAAAGATGTGTGGACAATAAAGTTGGGACATAAACATATGCAGAAGTAAGTGCGCTAGCTCAAGTATCAGGCTTTGACTATCATCATCGAGTGGTGTGTTTGTTTTAGAAAATTCGAATATCGAAAAGGAATAACGCCCTAATTTTACTAGATAGAGGTGAAATAACTAGTCGAACAATATTGTTATTTTGAGGTTATGCCGCCTGAAAACGCCTAATAAAAAAATATACTTAATCGAGTAACCATGCTCGCGTGTTACCAACAACCGCCAAGATGAGTAAGCCGTACGTTATGGCTGTGAAATTTGCGTACACCATACCTCGGAGCTTATTCGATGAATCCCGAGAAGCAAGAGTACCCAGGATGAATGGCGGGTATTCCAGTCCTTTTAATGGCGAACCAAATAGCAAGACTCTTACATCAAGATTATAGCTAAACATTTCCTGATCAATGACGTTAATTACCGTCAAGCTCCTCTGGGATGGCAAACGTTTCAAACAAATACGAAAAAAATTGCAAAGTTATTTATCAAATGTCAACCGTTAGGTTATTCACTAATATTGGAAATAATACGGTCTTCTAAATAAACATCTATTATAAATTGTATTTTAATAAGATTTCTAGTTTTTCAATCAATGCCATGCTTATGAGCGAAGTAGGACAGCTCTCAACAACTAACAATCTGCGGCCTTAAGCTAACATAGTGTATGACAAGTATTGATTCTTCATCCGAAATGTTGGTATTTGATAAGTTCCAACGTAAGGATGGACAGATAGAGAAACCGACGTCTACGCACGGAGAGACAGACAGACGGACCTAAGGATTAGCTGATGCAATATGGTCTTACGTTTATGAACAGACGTTGTATTTTATGAAATCTTTATATGCGATATTTTGTATTAAATGTATAATGCTTAACGCCTCGTTTGAGGCGTCCTAGGTTATGGGAATAAGTAGTGTGTATTCCCCAATGCAATTTCGAATTAAAGAAATTCATTATTTTAATGCTTGCTAGCAAATATTTGTCTGCGAAGAAGGAACGCCATTTTCTTTTCACCAAAAAATTTATTTAATTCTATGCATATATATGTCGGTATGTATGTAAATTTGTAAAAAGATTGGTTGGCATGTTCTTTAGTATTTATAGTGGACGTATGCAAATATTTGAATATTTAAATATTCACAAGCATTGGCTACTTGACTTGTGCGAATGAATGGACACATTGAGGGTTGGAGGGCCAAAGAGTGGCTGGCAAGAAACCAAACGAAAAGGGAAAAAAAAGCAAATACTCGAGTATGATGTTGAAGGTTTTTATAAAGATATTTCTTGTTTTACTATAATAATAGTGGCATTTGAATAAAATAAAGTGTGTGTATGTGTGTATGTGTGTGTGTGTGTGTGTGTGTGGGTGAGGCCTCAAGAGAAAGGATAGAGAAACTTTTACGAGAATATTCCCATTCAAATTGTTTGTTGTCAGTTTGAAAACAATGTGTAATTTCATTACATTTTATTTTAAACATCATATCGCTCACTCCGTACCTCTTTGCTTTTCTGATCAACTAAACTAAACTTTTGCCATAAGGGTAACGTTGAACCTTTGCAAGCAAAATTTTAAATTGTTTCTTGCCTTCTTGCCGACTGGATAACCAAGACTAACAATTATACATACATATATATGTATATGCATATGGCAAGTCAGTCAACCATTCATTTAGTCATTCTTGTGCTGGTGTGTAACTTTGGTTCTTATTAGGTACTGCTACTACTCTCTAACGAACAGTGAACAGTGAATGCTGGCCTGCATACTTGCTTACAAAAGAAGTGATATTATGTTGGTCGTTGTGTCATTTCATTTTAGTTTTCTACTATTTTCCTATTCTTATAACTCTTTGATTATTTCGTTCTTTAGCCTTCCTGTATACCTACCATATATATATATATATTCGTTTGTATGGTTATTATTTTACTACAAGGACACCGGAATGAAAGCCACGAGTCTAAAGAGTACCTAGTCTCTTTCTCTCTTTCTCTCTCTGCTTTAAATTGTAGCGAACGTACAACGCATTTATGCAAATTTTTGCAACCCCCACCATCCCAACCCTTTACCTTTGACAGGCATAACCATTATACGAGTTAAGATTACATTGACTTTTTCTGCAAAGTTAGAATTTCAATACTTGCTTTCCTATCTTCCTATTCATTCCTTAATGTTAGTCGTCTTTAGTAAAAATTCTATTTAATTGCATGAAACTTTTCGTTAAGGATGGTACCGACCATGCAACAACAACAACGACTACAACGCAATACATTGTGTATGTGTGTATGCTTATTTCTCATGTTTTTTTTCTCTCTCTCTCTCTCTCTCCCTTTTTCTTTCATATATTTTTGCCGTCATTATTTTCTTTTATTTCTGTCATTTACATATTTTAACTGAATCCTTTATGAACAATTAAAACGTTTTGTGTAAAACTTCTTTCATTAACTGAATTATATTAAATTTTTTTTTTTCCTTTTTTCAAGGAGAAGCGATTTTTAAGAATATCTTAAGCCTATCCCTCAACTTGATTCCTTATGCAGGAGTTGTTCAATGTGAAAAACGGCCGCAATTAATTCCATGTTCGTATGTAAAAGTTTACAGGT
Source organism: Glossina fuscipes (assembly GCF_014805625.2). Taxonomy (NCBI): domain Eukaryota; kingdom Metazoa; phylum Arthropoda; class Insecta; order Diptera; family Glossinidae; genus Glossina; species Glossina fuscipes. The sequence continues at coordinate 190,310 of NW_023998455.1, read as the reverse complement.
TATTGGTTTTATACCGTAATAGCTATGGGTGTGTAAAAGTGGTGAGCATTTGCGAGAGAATAGTTTTCAAAGGCGACCTATGAAACTGAGTCCACTGGCGTTCTCGCCCACTCGTCCTGGAGTTGCCTATACTACCGCGACTTGCCCTTTTCTAAACGTACTGCCCGCCTTTGAAAGAACTTATCAACAGTAGTCTTTCCTACCGTGCAGGATGTCTGCATTTTCAATTCTAACTTTCACAAACACTACTTCCTTTCTCCATCCACCTTCTCCTATAATCCTTGCTGATCGTCTCAGTGCTTGCTGATCATAGGAAAAAAGAATTTGTGAATATATAACAAGTTGTAAGTTTACTTTTTAATAGGACCAATCATTCAGGGTGAGCCACTATACCTATATCGATAGCTATGTGTGTGATCAGAAAAAAAAGGGGAGAAAGGGTAAGACTTTGGCCGTAGCCTACGAGCTGTTTTGTTTGGTTTTAGCAATTCAGCATTCACTAAACATGCTATATGGTAAGCAGCATTTTAATACGTTCGACTTTATGATTCCTCACCTATGACTTTGAGTTTTTTGTCTTTTCAATTTCATCTATAAATAGATGGTTTTATTGTCCATAATTTCTTCACATTTAGTTTTTTTTGTTTTTTCTACTAATTTTAATGACATTCATTATAAAATATTTTCCTTCCATTTTTGAATGAAAAATAATTTGTTAAAAAAAAAAGAGTTTACATACAAAAGATGCGAAAGTAAATTAACATTTAGTTTATTTGTATATGTAAAACATATTAAAATCTAGCTAACAATGTATGTATGAATATATAAAAAGGGTTGCATAATTATCCAAAAAAAAAAAAAAAAAACGACTGCAAAAAAACAACAAAAAAATAAGTTTTCTTCCTTCCATAATAATAATAATAATAATAATAATTTACAAAAGTTCTCCTACACATACCCCGAGCAGCGAGGAACGCCAAGCTAAACGTAAATACCTTGTGTTTTTAATGAATTCAAGCATTTGCTTTAATAATAAATATGCAAATATGTACGTTGATAATTGCGCAGTATTTTAATGAGAGAAAATAGTAAAAAAAAAAAAAACAAAAAATCAACACAAAAGGAAGATATTTTGATGTTAATTCAAAGGGAATTGGGAGGGATTTTAGGATATAAAGAAAATAATATGCAATTGCTGGCTATATATTTTCTTTTCATATAAAAGTTATTAGAACTTGGTCATGTGTTTATGAAATCTGACTAAAGAAATTTAATATCGAACGTTGTCAAGTATTGCGACACTTTACACACATTGTTTTCCGTTCAATTCATGGCTTAAGCTTAGGCGCTTGATCTAGATACTCTCTGAGGCCTTCATATTAACTATTTAACCCTTAAAATAACAGCAAACCAAGTGACCAACAATCAGATAAAAAATTTTATTTATGATAATTAAGAAAGAAAGAAAGAAAGAAAAAGTTTTCTTTATACAATAGTTCGCGTAGCATAATTTCAGGCTTACATTAAACAAAACATGTCTTTAAGGGGGCATGCAACTATAGGACATAGGCTCTGCTTCTAATACGGAAATACCTTAATCTAAGAAATCATTTTGAAGTTCCACGGTTCGTTAGTAATAAAACTATTTATGATGACCTAGATTTTCCATATGTCTAAGGACTTTGTTCAACATATTTTCTCAGACTGAGGAATCACTTAAATTCCTTGGCAACACCTCTTCTAGATGAATGCAATGAGATAAGAAGATTGAAAAGGCCTCGTAAACCACGTCTTTCACATACAAATTAATTTATTTCTGTTCCATAAATTATTTACATGAATTGGCGAAATTTATTTAGTTAGTTCTATTAATTATTATGTGGCTGGTGGCAACACTTTTTTTCTTTAATGCAGTGTTTTCCGAGCGCTTACAGAAGACAAATATTTTTTACAATGAAAAACATTTATTCGCCCGTACTCTACAAGAATCGAAGTATCTATTGGAAGCTGCTCGAGTAGCTCTTGCCTTTTAGAACCACAAATATGAATATTGGATGTTACATATATTTTTGGGTTGATAAAAAGCGCTTGACAAAAGTGTCACATGTATACATCCTAAACTGTCCGCTTCTTCTTTGCTTTTTCTCTTTTAAATTTCCTGTTATGAGTGAGCGAATCATCTAAACATCGATTTAGACTCTGTTCTGGCTTAGCTTTCGATAGCATAGATTCAGTCATTCGCATTTCTCTCTATGGCGCCTGTCTCTTTCCCTTACTCTCTTTCTCTTTCGCATCCTCCCTTTATCTTTCCCTCTCTCTGCCTCTTTCTGGTTCCGTCTCTTTATCAGTCCTTTAAGGTATGTGAACAAATGCCGCGATAGCCCTCTCCCGCTCTCTTATGCTCTCTCTCAGTGTTTCCTTCCCTTTCTCGGTTCGTTGAGATATGTGAGTAGATGTGGTGATATCTGTATTGTTCTATCCCTTGCTAGCCTTAATCTAAGATCACCAACAATTCAATTGTTCTGCATAAGGTTAAACTTTTGATCATATAGGATCAGCCGTGAAGAAGCTGATTAAACCATTTTAAGCAGAATCGCATAATTAAAACCAGTCTTTATAATACATGAGGCTTAAGTTGAAGAAGTGATAGTATTTTGCCTTTTTCACTTGGATAAGATATTAAAATTTTATCATCATCACCACTGAGCGATAGCCTTCAGCTATGTAAAGTAGAAGGCGCTATAGATAACGACAAAGACAGAAAACAGACGCCATTTTAGCCCGACAGCTTACAAATCATTAGCAATATTTAGGAAATTAGGAAAATATGTATAAAACTTAACACACCAAACCCGCACTGTATGTGAGTGAGATATACCAGCATTGAACTATAACTTATCTCTATAATCTTGTAAACGTAATGCCACCCTTGCACAGGATAATGCCACAGTTAGAAGGTAAAACTAATCATAATATATGAGAAAACTTAAAATTGTACTAAGGAGGAAGAGGAAGAGGAAGCGGTCATGTCTGCGAAAGACGGTTTGATAATAATTTGAAAGCGGCGAAATTGAAATGACTGTAAATATTCGTACTCTTCTCTTCTCCGCCACTACTACTCACCACCAGTTGTGCTTATACTATATTAGCATTGCAAGCACTGGCAGTTGAACGTATGTGAAAAGGTGTTCCTTATCCAACGCCACTATATGCAAACAATGTAATCATCATTTATATTAAAGGTTGTATTTATTTTTCCATTTCCTTTTCATATATAGTTTCTTACTCCTACTGTGTATATACCTAATGGCGGCCTTTTTACCTCTATATCTATCGCCCTCTATCTCATACCAACTGTTTTCTACAAATTTGTCATATTTTAAATTAAAATATATTCTATTCTTTGTATATATAGATAGTCAACCCGTTGCTTTCTTTTTCTATATCTGCTAATGGTATAAGTTGCTAACGAGTATGGTAAGGATTATAATTTATCTTACGTTCAGTCCAATCTCTAACTATACATTTATGCCATATTTCATTTATAAGCTTTTAAGTTTTATAAGTGCATTCATATTTAAATGTGGAGTTGGATGGAGGATCTCCATCAACTTCAATATATTACGTTTTTCCTATTCTTTGTTACCTTGAAAACGAATTTACGCAAAATAAAGTACTCAAGTACAGAGCTTTTTAGTAATTTACTATAATGTTCGTGGATAACCGGTTAAGTTGGCTTTCTTAGCCTGAGATTTCCTGATCTGAAAATGTTAATGTGAAAGTTAGTAAAACAAGTCGGATCATTCAATGCCCTATGCTATTTCTCTTAGTACAGTTCATTTGTTTTCTTGAGGAAAAGACTATTTTTCATGACAGTCTTTGTTTGGGAGGGGGCTCAAGAGGGTCTTATTATTCTTCAACTGCTTTCGTTGTAAGGCACTAAAAATTGTATTCCATTTATTTATAAAGGGTTACCTATTATGAAAATCGTTTTTGGGGTGAGATCGACTAAAGTAGATCTACTTGGTCCAAATATGGTTTAGGTAAAATTCAAATCAAACCCACATTATGGATCAACTTTCACCATAAAATATTAAAAATTAGGCTTTGTCGCCTTATAAAAAATTTTCAGTCATGAAAATCCTTATATGAGATGAGACCGAAAAGATAGACGTATATGGCCTATTATTTGGTATAAGTAATTTCGAAGCCAAATGAATATTATTGAAGAATTTCTCATTATACGGTTTCATCGTATGATAGCCCATTTCCCTTGGTGGCCTTATATGGTTTGAGATTCAAATATTAAACTTGGATGGTCCAAAATTAGTGCAGGTGTTTCTTACGAGAGGTTATTTACTACTCTAGACAAATTTTTTTCATAAATTTTTTGGTACAATAACGGCTTCCCTTTCGTAGGTTCAGTTATAGGCGATATATAGAAGGGATGCAAGATATTGTTTCCCAAATATTACTAGTCATCGAGTTTTTTTTTTTTGAGAAATTTTTAAACTTGCAAACGTTTGTCTCATAAAGGGCTTTTCAAATTGGGGCGTTATGTAGGGAGAGTTCGTAATTCATTTTCAATAGCATTTATGTTTACAATAAACGCATCAGTGCGTCAGACTTCATTCTTAAAATTTGCGATGTGTAGTTTAAAGGTAGAAAATATAAATGAGCATCAGACGGACGGACAGATTTTGCACGGCCAAGCCTAAAACTTAAACCGATTGTTAAAATCTGAAATAAGAAATGAGCCTAGCTTGGATTCTTTCTTTGGTTGCTGTATTCATCCGTACACATTTAAGAGATCACCTATTAGATGCGGTATATATGTGGTAGACTATAAAAATGATTCAAACTGGATGTCAAAATACCGCTGAGCTACATGGCGTTACCAGGAGGGAAGTTCTTGATACAAAAAAAAAAAAAAGGAAAACACCCGACGACTACCTACGAGTTAGCGATAATAACGCTGAGCGTATTAAGATTAAATTACGATATTTATAAAACTCGTTATTATTGTTTGACGAAAACAGTTGAGTTCCATTCTTTAAGGAATTTAGTAGTGAAGCATAAAGCTACACAATTTCTTAAGCGTAAGCCATAATACCGCTGAGTTGTTAAACTTTGCTTGTAAAATTCATCACACTTTCTCAAGATAACTGAATCGACTTTTCTTGATTTTCTTTTTAATAATAAAGCAAAAAAAAAAAAAAAAAAACGTAAACGTTTAACTAGGTTAAGCGAAAAGAGTTATTTTGAAAGCCCTAGGAAGCGAGGTAAACTTCTTTTCCTATGAAATTCTCGATCGTTTTTTCAATCTTTATGTAGATGATCCAGTGATCACTAGAGCTTTGTAAAAATTTCTTATAGGTATGTGGCATGTATGTTCATATTTACTCTATATTAGTTTAGTAAAGCAACTTATAATCGCTAGGGTTGTGCTTTAAGCCCATTTCAGAAAATTGAAATATTTCTCATATTAGTTAGAAGTTTTCTAAGCGAAATTTGTATTTATCATAATAAAAAGTTGGCAAACAAATGAAAAGCATAAATTTTAAAGTTTCGGGTATAAAAAACATAAAATATATATATATATATAACAGAAAAAAACATGTAACAACGCTATCGTGGGGCCTAACGTTGAGTACCCTACACTTATTCGTATAAACAGTTCTTAAAATAAGCTAGTGTATGGAAATCGGTCGAAAAAGTGATCCGATCCGAATCATTTTCCATAGCGTTGGCGTCGTTAAGCCAAAGCACGTCAGTGTATCAAATGTCTTCAAAATATCTTAAAGTTTGTGGCAAGTAGATTGAAGACAAAGCGGACAGACGGACAGACGGACAGACAATATTCAATCGATTCTTTTTAATACAAGATAAGCCTTTTGGGTGTTCTACATATAGACGTAAATTTAATATATATTCTTGTATCGCAAATGGTGTAAGGTACAGGAAGAATGAGTTAATAGCTTTAGCAGAAATTGTTTGACACTACGAAGAAGATGTATAAACATCGATTTTCTAAGCCGTTAATCTTTAACACTACAACTATCGACCTATTTCTAGCAAAATGGATTTATTCTACCCATCACTTTTTTGGACTCGCCATGGTCTCAAGAATAGTGATAGTAAGCTGAAATTTGGAAAAACCATTTTTTGGTTAATCAAAGAGACGGAACATTAAAATCGTTCTGATGAATGTACGGGTAGCAATGGTTAAGAAATGTCTTTACGAGTTCGAAAAAAATTGTTTGCGTTTTTTTCGACGTTGTCTCAGCATGTTCTACATTGTGGGCGAACGTGTGGTGAAAAGAACTTTTTGTCGATAATCGATCAAGAGATACTGATGCTGCACTTTCGCTTCTCACCTACAGTTTAGTAACTTGGGTTCCTTGATTCAATTTAGTAAAAATAGGTATATGTTATCGGCGTCTCGAAAAGTACACTAGATAGGAAAAATTAATTAAATGCATGCAAATAAAGCTTTTATCATGCAAGTGAAAGTCGTCAAAAAAGGTTTTCTTTTCTTTTCAACTATTTTTTTAAGCTGAAAATTTCAAAAATGTCATATTGACTTAAGAAGGTTTTCTAGGGTTAAATTCAGTTTTCTATACTCACGGTTCTCAGCTAAACTTACTGCTTACATAATAAATTTAAGAGAATATATGAAAAATTGAAGGGACATTTTTTGATCCTAACTGAAAGAAAAATCACAAGAAGATTTTTTATCAAAATCTTCACGTTCGACAAATATCCATCGTTGAGTATATATTATCAGCTCGAATGGAACCGTTAGAGTTTCTTCTCTTACTTTAATAAGCACTTTTTCACTAAGCACGGCATTCATTCAATTTCGCCTTAAATAAGTTAGTGTTTGCATTGGAAGGCGTCTTTTTGAAGTCACAAATTCTTGCATGAAGCTCTCTTCGGGAACCATATTGCAAACGAAGTGTTCGACTAAATATTTGGACTGAGTCATCGCAAATTCTTGGAGGTTTTATTGGAACTGAAATTTCTTCAATCATTTCTATGATATAATTTACTAGTTGGCTGTTTTCAATGCTGTATAAGAATTTTTTTTGTTAAAGTTCTAAGAATTTCGTCATTCCAGGCCCAGAAAGCAACCGGCTGTAGACAGATCGATGGGTTTCGAATGAATTTTAGTATAATTTTTTTGATAGTGTATTTTAAAATCTATTTGGAATGTAATCAATTTCCATACATATAAATACATAGATATATATATATATATATATATATATATGTATGTATACATTGAGGTAAAACCTCAACCGGATACGTAGTCCAGCAAGTGCTAGAAATATACGAAAGTTGCAACAATGCGGTTATGTTTGTGTTGGTCACTTTAATACTTTCGCCAAGTATACTACATTTATTATGCAGATGTATAAATACATATACACACATGTGCACATATATATATATATACATATATATATTTGCGTATGTATGCGTATTTGCGTGTTTGATTATATATATATATATATATAAATATACATAAGTTTGTACGCCGAGGTATACATATATTTATATATACTCACACATTTACACTCTTAATGCTTAATATAAAAGGAAAAACTTTTCACTAACTTTTCCCATAGCAAACACAACATTTTAGAATCTCTTAGGCAAAGGCTACGAGGGAGTGATACGAGTTATGCATTTACATATGCAGGTCTATAGGGTTTGTATATATATGTATAGATGCGTGTGTTTATGTAAAATATAGAAAATGGAAAAGTTTAAATTGAGAAAAACTATTAAAAATTTTCTATTAAAACTTTTATAGAAACTTGTTATTTTAACCGTAACAACATTTAACAATAACAATAACAGGAAAAAATAATAACAACAACAATAAAAAACAATGGTAACACCAGCAATAGCGACAGCAACATTAACTTTTGATAAAGCAGAATAGCAATGAAATGTCTAAAAACTGACTGTACTACGGTATATACATAACCTAAAGATAACAAATAGTTTAATTTGTTGTAAAACGTTATGTTTATCTTGTCGTTATTGCTATTGTTGTATATCGTTTAGAGGAAACTTGATTTTTCATATTTACATATATATATACTTATATATATATATATATACTTCAGATGATCAATCACTTCGGTGATGTCCCCTATATATGTGTGACACTGTTACGGCCAGAAAAAAATGGGAGGAGAGGGAGATAGGAAGTGGCCTGTAGGAAGTTAGCCTGGGAAACGTGAGCACTCTCTGCAGTCACATACCAGTCGCTATTAAAGTACGGTCTTCCATTAAGGATTAAGGATTGAACCATGATATGTCGACTTGGCAGTCGCGCCTCCGAATGTCTAATTTATAATTCTCTATGATGGAAACTGAAAAACAATAAAATATTTGGAACGAAAATGATGTTTGCTTAATTTGGTTAACCGGCCTGTGATGGCTTGGACAATTTTTGATATGTAGGCTTTCATGAAAAATATGTGATGAAAATGATAAATAATTTTGGTTGTCTTACTATAAAAACGGATAAGTGTCTTAAAGGAAGTGAAGTGATATAGGGTGTGTAATGATCGGTTTTGCTCAACTATAATATTCTTACTTACAAATGTGCGTTTGCATGAAAGGGATAAGTAATTTTTGTTCTCTTACTATAAAAACGAGTGAATAAGTGTATTAGGTGAAGTGATGTAGGGTATTTTATGATCGTACTTGCTTGGCTTTAATATTCTTACATGCTGTTTAGATTATGAAATGTTTTTCTCATATTTATTTATATACTTATACATATGCCATTTTTTTGTTTATTTACTTTCAGGCTCTTTCGTCCCCGATTCCGTACTAATTAAAAATGCTGCCCGAAAAAGCCGCTTTTTGTTGATAATTAAAACGCTTTGCACATAATTACGCTTATAAATACCGAATACGCTTAAATTTTTGCTTTATATATATATATATATATATATATGTACATGTTTAATGCTTAATATTTATATTATTGACTAAACACTAAACATTAATAATAAGTTATATATAGAATTTTATTTTGTGTTTAAATTTATTAATAAATTGAATAGTATTTAGCAATTGTTTTCAAAAATATTATTTAAATGCTTTAAAAGTAGTTAATTTTTTTGCTATTAATGCTTCGCTATTTTGTAGTTGCTTTTGAGAAAAAAAAAACAAAAAAAAAAACACGCGCAACTAAAATAAATCAATAAAATATTATCAAGCCGTAAAAATATTACAGTTTATTTGCTTTATTGTATTCTGACTTTTATTGGAAGAACGTGTACATGGAATGGAAAAGATTTTCTTCTTTTTTTTTTTGCGGAACAAATGGATAAAGACGCCAATAAGTAAGTAAACACGTTGATTTTGAAATTTCAAATGTTTCGCATAAATTCAAAAAAAAAAAAAAAAAGCTGAAAACGTAATATCAGGAAAATTTTTTTTTATAAAAAAATTTTTCATAGCTTTTAGACTTACAAAGTGAAAGCGAGTAAAGCTATCTTTGGAAACAATTTTTTTTTATTTTATTAACAAAGTCTATCCTCAAGGCCCATACTATGTCCTCTGCGTCATATCCATTCTGGTAGAGCCAGCGTGTTGTAATTACAACGCTATGACTCTCCGGTATTACTGCTGGGCTCCGTTCACCACAACCATCCCCTCATGTAAAGGCTTCACAGAGGACATGAAAGCAACACATTTCTCAAAACGTCGTCAGATAGTAACACAAATTCCAAAATGTAAGGCGGGCCAGTACTTCTACAGTTCCAGAATATGGCCATGTATATGGCACACTCGAGCATGCGCTCTTAGTACGCTATCCTACATAAATGTTTGTGTTCCTTGGCCACTGCTTCGTATCTACTGGTTTATGTGGGATGAACTCTCGTGCCCCTTAGGCCACTTCCATTGTAGCTTAGTCACTGTCCAATACTTTTCAACTCAGTAGGTTACTACGAAGTTGTCCGTGTGCCAAAGGAATTATTTAGTCTTTATTTCTTGTCTTCAGGTGCAGTCTGCTATGGTTTACGCACATTGTCTTGTAAGAACTGTATTATCATCTTTCTGGCGAAGCCATTTAATCCACGAATGCACCACAGTCGTTATGTCATAAGGCACTGTAAGCTTGTTAACCTTGGTTGAGCTGTGTACCTAGTAGTTTTACATGTATTCCGACCATACAGACTTACTCTCAGAGTCTCCTACGGCACAAGGAGTGAAAGCGCATTGTTCGCGCCCGCCTGCGGAGGAAAATACTCCCGAAATTGTACGGTGTATTATTTTTCCATCATTTGTCCATCCCTATAATGAAGGCGAGATCTTAGTACGGTATGGTATATTGTTGCTTCTCGAACATTGTTCTTTTAGCCTTGTTCATTAGGCCAGCATTATTGCGCCTTACTCAGTGTGCAACACTTGATCGCTTATTAAGGAATCATGAACTTCCTGCAAATTCTTACAATTTAATAGTTTCGATAAGTGCACGGTATTTGTTATACTACAGCCATTGTTTCATGGCTAACACTTGTTTCAACTCTCACTTTTTTACTATCACTAGCTTACTTGGGTCTTATTGCACATCTCGGGAAATCGAGATTTATAAAACAAATTTACAACGAATTTTTCTCAACGACATTTTGCCGAACTAAATGTCGTTCCAAGAGTTTTTTCTCGTCGTCTTCTTAAAGTCACAACGAGATACATGTCGCGACTGGCAGGTCGGCAGTGACCGGTTCAAGTCCCAGTGCGGTTAGATTATACTTAATCGCAACTATAATCATTGCTCAGTCGACGATTTATCCACTGACCGTAGACAAACTAATCTGCGCCTATTAACTATCTTTTCTCTTTCTCCATTCCTTTCTAACCTCCGTCGTGTTGAACGGGTGGGAGATGTCACCGATTAAAAAAAAAAAAAAAGTAAAAACACCATAGTGCGCTACAATTTGCCATTAAAGATCCTACACCATTCTTAATAACTTTTTAGAATAAGGCATTTAATGGGAAGCAGTCGGAAAAGTAGTGTGCAATACAAGCAAATTTCAATAGTGTCCATCTTTGAATCGAATCATGTATCTATCAATAATATAATATCTTAAAATTTCCGAACTGCAGGTTGAACCTAATAAAGTAAGACGGACAGAGGGGTAGACAAGCCCTCAAGTCCTTGTGTTCGTTGCATCTATTTGCGCAAACTGAAAAGACCCTAATGGATTGTAACAAGAGGATGATTTAAAGGGTTTAGCAAGGAAAGGTATAGAGCTCGGCTTTCTAAGGTCTTAATCTTTAAGTTCTCCTAACGACGTTTTACATATAAGTATTTCTACGAAAATGGGTCAATTTGACCTAAAATTTTTTTTCGAATCACCATGGTCCCAAAAATAAAGGTAGGTGAGCTAAAACATGGCAAAAACACTGTTTGATTGGCTAAGGGGAACCCAACGTACCGCGGAACATTTTCATGACGTCTGAGTAACAGCTTTTTGGAAATAAGAAAATCATCTCTGTGTTTTTTCGATGTTGTCCCAGTCTATTCTGTATTGTGGACGCCCATGTGGAGGGGTAAGATCCAACTTTTTAGTCTTACGTCTGCAACCAGTCAAGGAATATTGGAGTTGCATTTCCTCTTCTTACCTCCACGTTATCGGCATTGTGCCGAAAAGTATAACAATATTTTTTCAAGAGAAATAAAGTTTGAAAGTTTTTGACCTTCAGGTCTTTTCTAACCGTTATTGAAAACTTAACATTTCAAATAGGTCATATTGGACCAATGCGACCTTGTGTGAGGCGAGGCGATGCAAAAAGTATTTAACTGCATCCTTGGCCGCATTTCATTTAAAAAGTGAACTATACAGAAGTTCTTATTCCAAGTAACTTTCCTCGCATGACACTACTTAGTCTATCGGCTTCTTTAGACCTCATCGGACGTTTGCATTGTTTGCTGTGCAACAATTTTTATAAAATGATTGTAAGCCTTACTGTCGATGACCATTTTGTTGAAGATTTCACAAACGTTGAAACATATAAAGTAAATAGCTTTTCCTTTATGCAGGTAGGCGATTACAACTATCGACCTAGAAAAAATGACATCATCCACCTGATTATTGTACATTTCATCTCTCGTTTCACTAACAAAGCAAGTTGCTCTAGCAATCAATCATTGACTTAATCTGTACATAAGCATAGAAGAGATGACATGTCATTGAAAAACAACAAAAAGAACAACAACAACAACAACAACGGCAACTGCTTAATGCAATTAATAATGGAAATTTCTAGATCTTTAAAATGTCTACAAATTTTCTATTCGCTACATACTTGAAGACTTCATTCACCTTGAGAACAAAACTGTTCCACTTTACATGTCGCATTAAGTTTTTGCCTTACATAGCGTTTCGGCAGTGACCGCGTTTACACAACAATGCGGCAACAGCTGCTTTATAGATTGAATGTCATCACAGGTTTCTAAAAGTTTACAATAATAAATCTAAATTAATGCCCTCCACTTCACAGCTGCGTAGGCCATCATTTCTTTTTCATCTACCTTGGTCCTTAAAACATAATGCGTCTTTGAAGCATTGCGAAGGAAAGCAACAAAACAAACACAAGAAGAAAACTTCAAATCTCTCCTATTAAGGGTTGATATTAGCTTTGTCCTAAAGCCTAATGCCATCTATTGGTGAAAGGTGTCAACTAGTAGTTGCAATATCAACCCTAATAACTAAATACCGTTAGGTATACTTATTAGAAAGCTTTTTCCTGCTTGGTTAACAAAAGCTTTTAAAAGGAAAGCATAGTTCTTGAAAATCGTTATCTTATCGGAAATAAAGTGAAACCTGAAAAATCAAAATTTTTTTTTTTTCCAAATGTTAGGCCAAAGAAAAAAAAAAAAAAAAATTGAAGAAATTTCCTTTTTAATATTTAACGAAATGAATAAATATTCTATTTACAATTTAACTAAAGTGTTTTCCTCTTTTTTTTTTATTGAATTTTTTTTTTTTGCAAAAATTACTTCTCCCCTTTTTGTTTTGGATATGCAAGGCTACGTCAAATGGTGCTGCGTTGTCTGAATTGCAAATGAAGCTTATTCATAAAAATTCCGCCTCACTGCCATTATCTTGCGCGTCAGAAAATGTTTGTTACTTTGAACAGACGGTGAATGAAAGCACATTTGGAATTTTACAAAAGACTATAACCTAAATGGTGTGGGAGGAGGGGTAACGACAAGAAACATGTCTGGCTGCAAAAAACAAAAACAAAACAAAACTCTTTCACATGTTGTTGTTGTCTTTAATTTTTTTTTTTTTTGTTTTGAAATAAATAAAATATGCGAAAGTAGCGAAAGCATGCGAAATATTCACAGCATTTGATGTTAAGTTCATTTGATTTGCACCGAAAATGTAGTAGTTATGAATGAACGTTTAAACGTGCGCTTCTTCTTAACTGGCAAGACCTTATTTACACTTTGCTGATGCTGATGCTGATGATGATGATGATGCCGATGACGATGACGATGACGATGATTTTCGTTTCGCATATAAACAGGTCTGACCATCGGCGGTAATACGCACAATGAAAAATCTCAAACCAATCAATTTCACTTAGACTTTCATTACTTTCGCTCTTTCGATCCCCTTCCTTTCTCTCTCTTTCTCTCTCTCTCTCTCTGTGTGTGTACGGCCATAATGCCCTTGACAAGAACAAAAGGACATCGTTAGGCAACGTTTGCATTGCATTGAAGTTTGACAATTGCACCCAAGTACGTTAGGAAGGTAGAAAATAAATGTAATACAAATGACAGACAGACGGACAGACAAAAAGATAGACAAGCAAGAGGACTACACATGTTTGACTACCTTCGCATCAGGTGTCACTATATTACTCGCACTCTTCCTTACTCTTAGGTATATTTTGCTTGTTAAAGACTTTCAACATTAAATGGTTGGCCGAACGAGACGGCCATTATACAAGATAAGTACGCAATGTTATCGAGCCATTTTAACCACCCTTACGAATAAATATTTTAATATGTTTCGTTTTTCATCAAAGCAAAAACAAAAAAAAAAAAAGGAACGAAAACAAAGTAAAGTAACCAAACAACAAAATGTTAATCATGGTTTCTGTTTTCGATTCTTTACCAGTGTCTAGGATTAGGTCTCATTCGGTTTTTTTTTTTTTTTTTTTGGTAAACGTTACGTATGCAAAATCAAAGCAACCCTCTTATGACAATGTTTTCGTTGCTTGTGCACGCTTACCTTATGGGAAATGGGAAAGGAAAAGTAGTAAACTCTCTCCATCACACCCACCTTAGACATGCTTAACACCCATAGATGTGTATAAAATGTCTTAAACAGCCATATTTGTTAGACATGTTAGTTATATATTTACACATGCACAGCTATATAAACGTTGTTACCATTGTTGTAAGCAAATGCAAATGACAGCTTCTTTTTGTTCCAAGAGAGAAAGTGGAGGAAAAGGATGAAACCAAAAAGAAAAAAAGGGAAAGTTTATCATTATAGGCATATATGTTATATAGGAATGTGTGTGTATCTATTAGATTTAATGGTTTGGGAAGATTTACAGACAAGGTTTAAAGATCTCATAACGTGTAAATGACTTTAAATGTATATAGGAATGGCACCATTCGTCTGTCTGTCTTGCTGCCTTACACGTTACGTTCACAGATGGAAAACTGAACCTAACTATATAAGCAAAACATTTTAAATTGTAGTCTAACGATCTTATCCAGTAATTTCATCTAAATGGAATATAGAAGACGATCAACTTGCGATAATGATGACAATCCCTACGAAAAGTCCATTCTGTTCGCAAACATAGTTGTGTGAACATTTATTTTTTTCTTTACTGTAATGATACTTTCAGTGAGTGATTTCACTTACTTCACTTAGGTTAATCATAAAAAGCTTGCAATTTCGGTCTCAGTACCTTGGGTTTATCTTCCTGTCTATACCCTACTGCACTTGTGGTACAGTGTATATTAAGTTGGGCGGACGTATGTAACACCCAGACAGCCTTAAGCTAGGTCTAGCTTTTACTATATCTCTTAAGGCTAGTCTGTCGGTCCGTCCGTTCGTGTGTTTGATGTCTGTGCTCAATCTAAAGGTTTTTTTGATATTCTGATGTTTTGGCTCGAGGATAAAGGCTGCGGAAAATGGTTTGAATCAGTGTATTTTCCCCTCATAACGCCTTATTTAACGCCCTATATATGGAAAAAAATTGTATTTGTAAAATTTCTCAACAAAACTCGCTCTACAATAGTATTGGAACATTCTAAATTTTCAGGAAAAATTGGGCTCGGCTGGGGCAATTTTTTGAGTCATCTCGCATGCAACTGTTCCTGGGAGAACTGAATTTTTATAGAAAAAAAAGGTATAATTTTTAATAATTCATGATGAAAATCAGTTCATTATAGTAGATTGACATACATATCCACCTTATCGAATTTGGACCACGTCGGGCTATTTTTTGAATACAACCGCACATAAGACATGCATGTATGTATTAGACGAAGCGGTGTAGGGTAAGTAGGGTGTAATAATTGGCCTTGGGCAGCTACAATGTCCTTACTTGTTTTGTACTACATTGGTGGTCGATTTGACGGCACCGTTTTTTTTGTATGACCAGCAAAGAAAAAAATTAAGTGAAAACGGTAAAAATGTTGTATAATTGCAGCCAGGCCGCCAGAGGTTCACACCTTCGCAACAGGGAGACCGCCACTTAAACGAAGTTCTTCTTTTTTTTGTTGAGAATTTTCTGCGAAGACCACAAAAAGTAATAGAATAATAATGTCGGAGGAAGTTATCAGGTTTAGGAGAAGTCTTAAGAAACGGATGCCCAGCAGCAACGTGTAGTTGATATGCAAGAGTGAAGTTGCGTTTTTTCTTTTTTTTTTTAGCTTGGATATCTGGCAATTACACACTTCTGTTGAAACCGAAGACGTCGAATTTTGGTCCAACTAAGGACCGCTTACGCTCAGTGCTATTATGTTTTCCTTTTCTTTGCCCAAACGATACAAAAGAAAGCTTTCTTTCTTCATATCGTTGCAGTGCAGGAGAAGTTTTTCGTATCCTAAGCATAAAATTCGTGGGCAGATTTAGGGTTACCATCTATACATATCAAGCGAAAGGACAATAACTTGTGTTTGGCAACAGCTGAAGCGTGTGCTCGTTTACAATATATTGTAAGAGTTAAAATCAAATGCTAAAAACAATAATTGGTAGATTTGAACCGCTTGCGGTTCATTGTTCAATTAAAAACAGAAGACAAGAGTATCAAGAAAAGCGATACAAAGTAATTTTTTACATGTCGTCCGTCTATCGGACCATTCGACAAAAGCGGTTCGCGACACTCTGCAAGCACTCTACTGAGAAGTGGTAGCTCATGTGCTGCAGGCCCTCCGATTGTTCACCTCAGTTCGTATAAAAAAGGGAGAAAAGAGACAATTTTTCAGGGCTTGGTCATGACTTCTGAACTTGACGTTTTGTTGTTTTTGAAAAAACAATATTCATTATTTTCTTCTTGTACATCTATATATTCGAAAAATGTTCCAAAGTGGCAAGACCGGTACCACCGTCGCAAACAAATGTTTTTACCATCGAAGGATGGTTGTCTGTCTTAGTAACACCCACAAGAAGGCTTGAGAAACTCAGTAAAGTAAAAATATTTTTTATTAGCATTAAAATTCTGAATCGATCTATCTATTCGTCCGTCCGATCATCGGTCTGTCTGTATGTCCGTAAGTGCCCATCTGAGCAAAAATTAACCATTCAAAGTTCTCGCATTCAGTGCAGCCAGTATTGGAAGTAAGGCAAACCAGTAAAAGGATGCGCCATCAATAAAACATAAACTGCAAAACATCTCTGTATTTAAAAGGAAAATAATGCGTTACACTACATTTATTTAGACTTACCTTGAAATTCGTGAAGTCATTAAAAATATGTCAAGGGTCTCTCAATTCATGCAAGAGAGGCAAGGGCAAATCTTGCGCGCAACGTATAACACTTACCGAAATGACTTCTGTGCTTTGGTTTTTGCACTCTATTGCCATCATTAAATATCCTACACCGTTTCGCTTAATACAGTTATTTACGAAACTACTTTTCAAAATAAGGCGTTATACGGAACGAAAAAGTGGTCTAATCCAAAGCATTGTTAAGGGCATGTTTAATGGTCATCAATATATCTCAAAAATTGCGAACTGTAGGCTCAACACAAAAATATAAGACAGACAGACGGACGGACAGACAAATATAAATTGATATAGAACGTGATGTGGACCGATCGGTACAATGAAAGGTGGATTCAACTTAAGCCTAACTGGGTATTGGAAAAAATTATTTTCTTCACGGCCTTGAAGCATCTTCTTGCCTTCATTTAAAATCGCTTTTCATATCAATATGACAGAGGTAGAGAAGACAGTATAAAAAAAAAGGCAAAAGTTTTCATTGACTTCAATTTTCAATTATTCTATATTATAAAAGACATTATAAAAGGCTTAAAAGTCTCGGGTAATGTATGTGAGAGGAATTCCAGCTAAGAAAAGCATAGAAAAATGTGTGCATAGATAAGCAGGCGAAAGCAATAGATTTGACATAGCCACAAAAGTAGACACAAGCAAACATACAGACGGACAGACAGACAGACAGACAGACAGAGACAGAGACGGACGGACACATGGGTAAATGATTAATACCGCTCCAAGTGTTACTTAAAGCTATTGCCTTTAAAATGAATTACAATTCAAAGGAACAAAGTATGCGGCTTATCTGAATTTAACGCACATACTGCTTGAAAACATGTGTACAAATTCGATTATTTATGCTTAACAAACCGTGCCCATAAATTTATATACGAAACCATTTTATTCACAACCGCAAAACTTTATATCTATATATACATATACATATATATATGTAAAATACGTTAAAAGAGAAATTTTTGTTTTACATAAATCGTAAATTAGTTGAACATCTCTACGCGCATTAATACAATAACTTTAAATTATACTAAAAATTTAGTGTAAATTCATGTTAGTACGTGTGCCCTATATGAATATGCACGTATGTTAGTTTAAATATAATTTCAAAAAAAAAAGAAATAGTTTTGTAAATATAATTAAAATTGATATACGCGTACATTGTAAGCCGGCCGCAGTAAGTAATAGTGCATTAGCGTAAAACTATACATATCGTGCATGTACATGTATATGTTCAGTTATTTACATTGTGTTATTTTTGGGAAAGCTTAAGCTAATAAAATTTTAGTTCATTACACATAAACGATCCTATGCATGCATAGTCAGTATGCATATGTAAGCATAACTAAAAATAAATTTCATTAACATCTAAATGCGAAACGAATATAAATTGCATTCGGCTTAAGTCGATTCTCGCAAGCCCAACATTTAATTCGATACGATTTTGCTTTTATTCAATGTCAGCAAACATTTCGAGAATCTCTGCAAGTTATCTCCATTCAGATCACAGATCACAACATCCATTCGAAGGATTGAGCTTACCGTCGATAGGATTCCAGAGTTTTTGATCTTTTGATTGTCTTGTCCTTTTTTTTGGCAATCGTTATTGCGGGGATGTTATTGGTTGGTGCATGCATGCATGTATGTGATGTTGAACGCTTTCGTCATTTAAAGGGCCCTGAATTTTCCGTCTTGTCTCTTTGTCGGCCAATCACTCTCGCTTTACAATACGTTTTGATTGAAATCTGGAATATATTTCCGCCATCTTATACATAACCAGTTCTAGTGGCTTAGCGCTTTTGTACCGTCAGAATCACATAAGTGTTCGAACATAAGTTGCTCTTGCCGCTTGCCGCGTTTGTATCGTAAAAATCACATCAGTCTTGGTCAGAACCTTGAACGTCATATTTCTGGTTGTGAATAGCACTGATCTAAAAATCTTTTTGGAAAAAAAATTTTCAGTTCTTCGTAAGGACGTAGCGAAGGCAAATCTAATGCTCCTAGAAAGGCAAGGGAGATGAGATAATCCTTTTGAAAAAAAAACAGTGATGAATTTTTTTTTTTCAAACTATTGCTCTCCCATCCCCTGCCAACCAAATCTGGGTTCGCGTTGTCAAATGTCTCTGCGGATAATTGCACGTGATCAGCTATCGTTTTCAGGTCATGGTCATTCGATAAAGGCCTCCGACGCAAACTCACTAGTGTACAGTCACTCTCTATCTCTTTGTTCTTCTTCTCTTCTTTTTGACTGTCGTCTTCATATTAAAAGAAAATAAATAAATTGGTTATGTGCCTTCTCCTCAGTACTTTGCTGACTTGCTGAATGGACTGCTAATACAAACAAACTACTTGAGAACCGCACAAAGGAAAAACGTTCTCGGAAACTTTCAGTTAGTGCCTAAGCAGTTCTTAACATCCCCTTCTCTTTCCTCTTTTCTGTGAAGAGTTATTTCAAGTTAGTTTGGCAGCATGGAAGAATGGGCCAGGAAGTATTCTCTTTCATTAGAAAAAACCCTCCCTTCCGATTAGATCTCTTAGGCTTCCAAGAGAAAAGCCAGTCACCTCGGGTATACATAGCAAGTCTTAAAGCTTTCTTTGCCATTGACTGTGCGGCTCAAGCAAGAGCCTTAAAGCAACAGTCGTTGCTTATAGGGAGCACCACGAAAACGTGAAGATTCCGGCATATCTATGTTCACCCAAAGGAGCCCATAATTTCGCTCCCTGCTTTCAGCTACAGTTACATATAAAAAAAAAAAAAAAAACTATTATCTCGAGCGAATTGACTAGAAATCGCAACTTACTAAATATTTTCTTTATTGGCGATTTCGCGCTAGTCTGCACCTGTTTACTTTTTATCTGGTACAAGCGTTTTAAAGGTTGCAAATCGACTAAAGAAGTTATTAAACCTTTCCGCGTAGATAAGTGCATATAAAACAGACTTCTAGATCTGAAGTACATTTGTTTCAACATGTGTGTTAAAATAGTTTCGGGATATATGCGTGAATGTAACAAAATGAAATATTTGTAAATGTTTGCACATACACACTATTTTTTTTTTTTCCTTTGTATCTAATTAGTTTGATATGTGTTTACCATAGAATAGTTTTGCTGAATATGTGCAAATTATAATCAAAATTGAAAAACAAAACTTTTCCCGTTGTCGCAATGAAAAAGACTTATTTCCAACATTTCATTAAAAAATTTTGTTTTTAAATATAAAAAATTATATCAAACCAAAAATGGAAATGAAATATAAAAAGCCGATATAAAACAAAAATAGTAAAATACGGGAAAATGTAATCAGCAGTAAAGTAATGAAAGAAGACTTGAAAGAGGACTAACAAGACGATTTATTTGAATATCTATAAATGATTAGATCCTTACTATTTAAATGCTACGAATCGAACGATGAAACCAATAATGTTTTTTCAAAAATTTGTCACAAGATGCCTATTACATGGTACTAGGTGGGCAAGTAAATTTTTATGTTTCTTTTTGATCAACAAAAACTTGAAAATTTTAACAACTATTTTTACGGTATAAACTTTAGTTTTCGTTACATGAGAGAATGTTGAAAAATTTCCCTAACCGGTCCAATGTTTTCATACCAATTTTAAATGTTATCCTTATACCGGGAGATTTTGAAAACTGGAAATTTTTTCCATATAACGACTTTTCAGAGTAGTAGCCTTATAAGGGGAATGGTCGAAAAAACGGACCGACCCGACCCATTTTTAAAAGCATTCGTCTTTGGGTCAAAACACGTCATCATAGCAAATTCCATCGAAATATTTTGAATATTACGATCTCTAGCTTAGATACAAATATACAAGGACAGATATCAGTCGGGAAGACGGACATAGAGGCTTAGGCCGTATAATAAAAGGCGGGTCTATATTACGTGCTGCTGCCTGTTACATACGCTCGCACTACTTGCGATCTATATAAAATTTGTATGACCCATGCCTATTTTTCGATCCTAAGCTACATAAGGATTTCCAAGAAAATGTTTGTTTTTTAGGGCAGACAAATCTACATTTTAATATGTTACGATGAATGCGTAATTTACATAAAAAAAATTGAATGTAACAAATTTGGACCACACACACCTATTTTTGAATGCTAGTCTAGGCAATATTTTATAGTGAAAATGGATTCATAATTAGGAGTTTAAATTAACTATGTTGAATTTTGAATACGTATCACAATTTTTGACCGTATTGGGAACAAACATTCTTACGGAAAGTAGGCCTTTATTTGGAAAAAGGTGTAATTTTTAATATACAGCTCCATAATATTAGGGTATAACTTTTGCGTTCTCTAGCAAAAATTAGAATTGTGTGAGACAATATAGTTTAGGGTATTTATTAGTCGGCCTAGCTCGAGCATAATGTTTTCACTTATTTATATTTAAAGTTCTTAGCAAGTATGCAGCCATAAGTCAATATACGTAGTTATCTTAATATAAATCAAGCGCATAGAAAAAGCTAAAGACTATTCAAATGATCATCAAGCTCGATCATTAACCATTGTAATCATCACCAGGCCTTGCAGTTGTTCAAGAATCTGGTAAAATTTCTGTTAAAAACATTTTTTTTTTTTTGCATTTGTAAATTCTATGCTTTCTATATAATCTTTAAAAAAAAGGCCTTCAAATAAAAATTGCTATGTCCATCCTTTATGCCATTAGGTATATGCATGTCTGTTTGAGCGAGGTCTAAGAGACCTAGGTAATGAAATAATTCCAAACAGATTCAATAGATGCATTAGAGCTTCTTTTTATACCCACCATTGTAAGATGGCGATACACTTATCTTGTTTTTTCCCACAATGTATGTAATACCCAAAAGGAAACTTCAAAGACCCTATAAAGTACATATATTCTTAATCGGCGTGAAAGTCTGAATTGATGAAGCCATGTCTGGCTGTCTGTGCGTCTGCTTGGTGTTTGTTGTTGGTACTCTCCCGGTCGCAAAAATGAAGAAAATTAATTCAAACTCCGTAGTCTTTGCATTTAGGTTGGTATTGAAAATGGACCAAATCGGTCGGGACAGAAGCGTGCAGTGGAGCGCAAACAGAAAGCAACCCTGTTTTTTTAAACAACAAATTTTTGGATTTTTGCTCGTTGCTCACAAATTATTACATTTAAAAAGCTCAAATTTTCCCCAATTGACTTTACGAGGCACCCTGCTCCTTACGTACAAAAATGCAAAACCTTCGTCATGTCCACGCAAAGGTCCAAGTGATTAAATTTTGTTGTTGTTTTTCACTTTTTTGAGATTTTATGCTTATTTATCATACCGCGACACCGCGATTCATTTTTTCTTAATAATACCAGCGATGTGAGTATCAAAAAAAAAAAAAAGAACTTGGAGAGTAGAATGCGAAAAACATAATGGGGTGGGTATGAGAGATTTGGCCCTTGCCGAATATAACTTTCTCGCTTGTTTTGTACTATAAATTATTTTCTTGAAAAGACCTTAAAAAGTAAAAATTTTAGAATACCAACTTGTATTGCTTGAGGAAGCTCTAAGTGACTTAACTAAAAGATATGCCTTGGAGAAGACACTTCGAGGTTTTTTTTTTTTTTAATTATTTTTTCTTACAAAATAAGCTTTAGATTACGAACTTTTGACTTAGTTGCATAGGCGCTTGAGTAAGGTCTAAGAAACCTAAGTAATGGCATAACACCAAGCAGCTTAGAAAAGAAAGTTTTTTTTCTATAAGTTTTTTGCTTTAACGATTCTTTCAAAAAAGAAAAGAAAACATTGTGCCTTTTATTCATGGAAGTACGTATTTGTGCAAACATCGGGGGGGTCTTAAAGACTTAAGCGATGAATTGCCTTAGAACAAGTTCAAAAGTTGGCTAAGAAAGTCTTCCTATTTTAAATAAATTTTTTACTTTAGAAAACCTTATGACTTTCATTATGACTAACATTATGCATACTTTGAGAATTTTCTTGATTTATGGACCCTTTGAAACTGAATGTCTGGGCAAAGCTTGTCGGCATAACTTAGAAAAGGAAGTAAAAGTTTCTCATTTCAATATCATTCTTTTCAGGATTCTTTGAACGGGAAATGGACAGGTGGACTTTTATTTTTATGAATTTTTTCATAGGATGATACGTAGATCATGCTGCTGGAGGCATAAGAAAAAAAATGAGCCGCGAATACAGCAACTGATGACAGTCCTTGAAAGTAAAGTTTGAAAAAGAGATTTTTTCTTTTCTTAAAGATTATTCGTTCCCGGACATCCCTTAGTTTAAAGTTAAAATGAAATGAAGCAAAAAGATTAGGAAATGAAGAAATTTTCAAATTACAAGAATTCAGTGAAGAGGAAGTCAAACCCAACAGCTGACCACATGAAAACCAGACACTGAAATGAATTCAAATCCCCATATAATAGTCGTAGTAGTAGTAGTAGTAGTAGTAGTAGTAGTACAGTAGAGAGGTAAGCGAAAAAGGTATTGCAAAAAACCAAAGATATGCAAAGCAATGGACAATGTATGCGCCGTCTACGCTCATAGCTAGAAAGAAAACTTAAGGGTGGAAATGAAAATTACTTTGGTTACGTAATAATTATGGGGTGGACATATGCGTCCCAATGAATGTGGATAATATTATTTTAGATGAAATTTCAACGCGCAAAGGAAATACACAACTAATGAACGCCTTGGTTATCTAACACAATGGAAGACAATATATATATGTATATATATATAAAAAAAAAAAAGAAACACAAAACCTTTTATTTTTATCAAATTTTCGGTTATATTATGTGTTTTGTTTGGTTGCCTTTAACTCGAACTTCAGCCTGAACCTTTAGAATATGAATACAATATGAAAAAAAAAAGAAGAAAAAAATAAACTAAAACAATGCAATGATCAAGGGATGAATGAATTTTAATTTTTACCTAAGTATAAGCATGAAACGTGAAACATTCGAAAGGTTAGACTATGAGAGAAAGATAGACGGAATGATTTTATTCTGTGCATGCACGCAATAATAATATCATTTATGCTTGCTTGTGGGTAAATGTATGCGTTCGGTTTTGTGTGTGCTTTAAGCAATAAGAAAAAGGTTCAGAGAAGTTTGAATTAAATTTGTTTTTGGTTTTCATTTTTTTTTTTTTTTTGTTTGGGAAAATCATGGCTGCCGTTGTGTGTGTTAGAAAAAGAGACGAAAATGAAACCGGTTTTTGCCAAGTTTCTGACGCCATATTGTATTAGCTTTGGGTAAGGCAGGAATTCGGAAAGATGTTTTTGTTCTTTTTTTTTTTTTTTTGTTTTTTTTTCCTATACATATGCGTGCAATTGTGTATGTGTTTGCTGGCATTTTTTAAGAATTGTTCATTCATTATTAACTTTTTATATGCTTTGCAGACACTTTCTTTTTAGGAAGGGTTTGGTTTTGATTTTTATTCCTTTATTGGAAAATTGAAGAGGAACGTTAGTTTTATCATACCTTACGTAACAAATAGAAAAAATGGCCAAATCTCATCCAATAAAATATAAATATGAATAATAATAATACGAGATTGCAATTTTAAATTGCTATGTCGATTTGTCTGTCCATCTATCCGTTTTAATATTTGCTTTACAACTTGAAGGGCCGCAAAATAAAAAAGAAAATTGCAATTTCTAGGTCAGCTTCATAGATTAAGACCATGAAAATGCTTATCATAAGCTTAACAGTGTGATTATCGTCTTTAAAAACGCTTACGCTTATGCTTATGCTTAATATTAATTTATATTTCATGTCTTTCATGCCAGTTCGACCGCCATTGAATACCCTCTAACATCGTACGCGAATTCATAAAACCTACTTTCAATACGACGTGTTATCTGTTGAATGGTAGAGAAAGTGCTCCAATCTAAACAATCATGTTCAACAGCATTCCTGCTTAGGTCAGAACATGTCGATGTTCTAAATTTCATGAAAATATCTCGAAACTTGCTTGCTATAGGTTGAAGACAACTAGACGTGGCAGACGGACAGACAAGTTTAGAGCGGTGCTGTAAAAGGTGGGCCTATCTCGAGTTTTTCTGAATGTTTTAAACGACTGCACAAACTTAATATGCTCGTGCAGCGTAAGTAATGTCGATGACGCACTCACAATTAATACAATTCGTTTAAACATGCCTCAGATGGGTGTCCGTGATTCGTTTTAAGAGATATATAGCTTTTCTGGTTATTTACGGTTTTTTTTTTTTAAACTTTTTCAAAGGTAAACGATAAAAAACAAATTTACATTACAAACACATTTACGTAAGAATCACCTTTTTTTATGAGTTCACCTTTAACATCATTACATATCTAGCGAAAGAAAGGCTAAAAACTTCACCTTTGGCTTTGATTTCTGCATTTATATAAAAAAAAAAAAAAAAAATCTTTTTTTATTTATTTGTTGAAAAACATTTTGAATAATTTGTTTAACTGTTCATTTATTAAACATCTTTTCTGAGGGAAAATGCCCTATGTACATTTTTGAATAAATATTAAGGCCTTTCCTGTTTACTTATTTCGAAAAAAACATTTCCTATAACAACAAGCGCCAAAGGTTTACTTTCCTTTTCGGTTAACGGTTACCGGAAATTAGTGTACATTTATTATTTTTATTTTCATTAAACATTAGATGTAGAAAGGAAATTCTTGTAAATTGAAACTTTAACCACAAACGTTAACGCCACTACCGGAAATAAGCTCCTGCATAAGCAGCTAGCTACTAAGGTGTCTTGTAATAGATAAAAAGATATTCCGACAACAAAAAAAAAAAAAAAATAGCTTTCTTTACAATAAAATTTTCATTTATGCGCGAATATGAATTAACAATAAATATCCGAGTATCGATGTTTTTTATTCCCTAAGGTTGTGCGAATGCTTGCAACATCTAGAAGGACTTGAGATGGATCCATCTTTTATTATACCAACCGATTCAAAGTCATTTTCTGAATGGATTAAAGCTTGTCTGTCCATCCATCCGTCCGTCCGTCCATCTTCTATTCCTATGTTCAATCTACAAATCGCAATTTTGGAGAGATTTTGTTGAAATTTAGTGCATCGACATGTCTTAAGTGAAAGTCTGATCATAGTTTCAGTAAAAATAATTCTGATCGCTATGTATATGTACACCAAAAGCTCTGCTTGCGCGAAGCCGACGTTACAGCGATAGACGCGAATCGCATCTTAGCGAGTCAGAGCCATTGGTAAACTTCATATTCGTAGGAACTGTGAGATCGAATTGTTAGGATAAAAAACATTTCTATATCCTACACCACATATGGCATAAGAATATGTTAAGGGTATGGGAATGTATGCAATATTCAGAAGGATTTATGAATGACCCAAGTTTTGTTATGCGGGTCGATTCAGTGTTACTTTCTGAACCTTGTCCGCCTGGCCATCTGTCCGTCCGTCCGTCTTCTATTTTTGTGTTCAACTGTTCCCGTCGCAATTTTCGAGATACCTTGATGAGATTTGGTAAATCGTCATATTTTGGCCTAAGGGCGAACCGTTACTGAGAACGGTTCGGATTGGGTATCCTTTTTCGACCACCTTCCATAAAGGCCCTATTCTGAAAAGTCGAAAACTATATTAAGCGAAGCGGCTCATGCCCTACTATAGTTTTTTGAATGTTTTTTTTTGTTTTTTGTTTATCTTAAACTATAGTAAACAAATTTTTTCTTAAGGAGCACTTTAGTGTGCTAAGGTTAAATTAAATTTGGGGTTGTTTTAAATATTGTACCTAAAACTTATTGAAATATATATTTATAAGAAAAGCATCACTTAATTTTGGATTATGAGGATTAAAGTGAAAAAGGGGTAGTGATTATATTAAAAGAAAACAATACGGAATTAATCCTATTAAGAGAATCAGCAGAATTGGTTCTGGAAATATGCGTATTTTATATGTTTTTATATCTATATATAATGTACACATGCATTTATTTATGTATGTGTAAATCGATTATTTTCTAACGGAATCAGTTGTACAGAGAAAAGTTTAAAAATGTTTGCTCGTGGGAAGCCAAGTACAGGCAAATAAACTGTTAAGAAACGGTTTAAAGAAAAACCAATGGAGAGAAAGTAAGAACTTTTTAAATAAAATATATAGACGACTTACGATTTTTCCAAATAAGTTCATCTAAGCGGATGAAGGGAAAGTGGGCCTTTTCGAATAGAATACAATTAACAAAGCATTATTTACATTCTTCTTCTTGATCGTTAAAATCGATTACGAAAAACCATTACAAACCATCTTCGGCTTCGGTTTTCATTCGGTCGATTTTTTGACTGTCAAGAATAGTGAAAAATTCGACAGATTTAGGTCAAACTGAAAGTGCGGTAACGCACAGCAATGCGAATTAAGTTCCTGGTAAAATAATATCGAAAAATTCACGCAATCCAAGTCCATAAATTGTACGCAAAGCCTCTGCCAGCAGGTACATAACAAGTATACATACTAACTAACATTCATTGTTAACGGTTCAAACAGCGAGCCAGGGAAGGACAAGAAGCGAACAAGAGATGGACTCATAATATAAGATTGCCCCCCTTAGCCGATTAGATTGGTGTCGCGTTCACGGATTCATATGTCAAGTGCGCTAGAGTTTACTTTCCGTCCTAGCTATAATAAATCCTCAGTTGCTAAATACATAAAACCGATCGCACACGCACTCAATGGACTATCGTTACTTCCTATCTCGTTTTTTTTTCCGCATCTTTCAGATCATCATCGTGTTGCACATATCACACGCATAGGCGACAGCCCATGAATAATTGATCATATTAAGAAAGAATATCCACAAGAAGATGGTCTTCGACACTTTCGATCCCCCCTTCATGGATATCTCCAGTAGCCGGGAATTTTTTGTTCACAGTATTATATTTATAAGATTTCAATGGATTGTTGGCTTAAATACGAGCTATCATATATGGTAAAAGTATAAAAAAATGGCATACATTGTCAAGAATATTATTATGTAATAAAACGAACCAATCGTAGTAATATAGGATTTTCAGGCCTAACCCCATCTAAGATGTAAGATAAAAAATTCCTTTCCTGTTATACAGCAATTATGTACATAGTGTGCATAATCCTTAATAGTAGTGTGCATTGTTTACAAAGGTAACGTATAGATTCCCTAAAATTTTCTTAGAAATTAAAATCAAGCAAAGAACTACAGTAAAACCTCGTACCAAGAATGATTTTTTTCTCTTTGATTTTAGCCTAAGCATTTCCTAATAATTATTTTACAATTTATTTTTTTTTTTTTTTTTTTTTTTTTTTTGAGACAAAAATTTGCCATTAAGATCAGAAGGTTTTGTATAATTTAAGTCAGATAAAGCTTAGCAAATAATGAAGAGAATAACAGATAGATAAGGCAATGTAACCTAATCAACACTGAACGCTGATCCAAGATTTAATAGAAAACCGATTTATTTTTGTCTAATTGTAATTTTTCTATTCCATCGCAATGTACATAGGAGGGAGCTAACCGCCATGACACGGATCACACGATCTAAGGGTCCAATTATGATCACCGAAACGAGGCAGTACACGTCCAGGGAATGGCTCACGCAGTAATTGAATGGTTTTATGATATGTATAACATGTGGCAACTTTGTGTTGAAACCACATTTCTTGCACATCAATATCTTTCGATTTATCCAGAAAGAACTGAACTATCATAGCACTATATCGAGCACCAGTAATACTCATTGCACGACTAGGCACTTTTTTCAAGATGTATGGTCCAATTATGGCTTCAGCCTAAAGTTGTGTTCAACAATGGAAACGCCTTAGTCTCTCGCGTAATTCTTTTTTTTTCATGTTGGCAATACTTCAGTATTATATAATGCACTACGAATTTAATTTAATAGCTCCTTGGCTCTCTACTATAGCTTAAGGTTTATTGAGAAGGTTCATTTACTTAAGGTTTCACTTTACATGTCTTAGACAAACAATTATTGGAAATGTAACAATAATTTCTCGAAAGTGATTAACAACAGAAGCAACGAACTGCATTAATAATATTTAAATGAAAAATGAATAAAAAATAAAAAAAATCTAAAAAATAAAAAGCATAAAGTAAATAGTGCAAGCGACTAAAGAATTTTAATAAATAAAAAACCAAACAAAAACACAAGCACCCCAGAAAATAAATAAACAATGCAAAATTCAGAAAAGCAAAAATTTTCACTATGTTCGCATTTGGCAGACAAACAACTAACACGCACATTGACTACTTCAACCAAAACCTATCCATAAACAAAAAAATAAAAAAAAAAATACAAAAACAAAATCGTTATTCTATATGAATGCATATGTATACTTGTATGTAGGTATGGATACATGCATGAATACATGTGTGTGTGTGTGTGTGTGTGTGTATATATATATATATTTGTCTTTTATTTACGAATGTGTGTATAGAAAAACGTTGAAAAAAAGCGAAAAATATATTTTGCATTTGTCTTGTCGTTGTTATTGTTGTTGTTATTGTCTTTGTTTATACACATAACAGGCAGCTTTTTCTCCAACATCAGTAACAACTTATACAGAGTGTTAGTGGAATTTTTCGCTTTCATTTCATTTATAAACAGCCAAACATACCCATAAAGAGAAAATTGGAGAAAAAATCTGAAAAAATAAACAGCGACAGAAGCAGCAAAAACAACAACAATAACAGCAAACACAACAGCAACAACTTCATTGAAATTGAATATTTTTTGCGTTATTTTGCAAGCTCCACCTACTTAAGCTTACAGCGGATTGGTTGCCAATAGCGGAGTTGGAGTTTATGAAGCTTAAAAGAACGCGATGGGGACAGTCGATACCATTAACTTATGCTTGTGGGAAGGGAAAAAAAATCTAGAAATTAAAATAAAATGAAATAAAAATATGTTTTTTTTTCTTGTTTTTTTTTTTTTTTTTTTTTTTTTTTAACTTATACAGACACACATGCCATACATAAATTTTCATGTACACGTATATATAAGTATTTGTGCATGTGTTACACTAGGGATTTTTTTTAATAGTTTGTTCGTGAGTGTTGAAGAGTTTTTCAAAACATTTTTATCAAAAACACAAAAAATAACAACAACAATAACAAAACGAAAGGAGAAATAGGTGGTTGAGTAAGCATCGGTGTTTCGTAGGAAGCAGGATGAAAGTCTGTGAAGAATCCTAACAGTGCTTTATATGTGACGTGGATGTGTATCCATGTGTGTGGGCATGTATGTGCACCCGTGTATGCACGTGGGTATCAAGTTTTGCTTTTTAGTGGGTAAAGATTAAAAATTATGCACATATCAAATTCTCTTACCAATATTAACACTGCCACCAACATCATCATCATCATTATCGTCATGATGATTATCATCGTCATCATCATCGTCGTCGGCAGTATCATAGACGCATTTCATTATCATTATCATTATAAGCAGAACCAACAGGATGTAATAGCTACGCAATGGCTTATGTATTTTTATAACGATTATAATGTTTATACATAACCGCATACCCACACACAAACGCATGTATACACAAACATACATACACACACACGCACACACACACCTAAAAGAATATTTTTATTTGCATTTATGTAAATAGAAAAAAAAAAAAACCAACCACCCAACGTTATATAAAATTTTTGGTTACAAAAAAAGAAAAAAAAATAAAATAAAATAAAATGAAATAGAAAAAAAAAATTTTTTTTTAGTGCAAACTAGACAAATGAATATAGACGCGTCTGTGGTTTGGGATTTTAAATAGTGCAAAACATTGACAATAACACTAACAGCAACAGCAAACAGTTTTGGGAAAGAGTTCTCAAACACTCATACGTTATTTGGTCTAAGGGTTTTAGTTGACTTTATATCCCAGGCAAGGCTTTAAATTTAAATACAATTATTTATTATTCTTGTTATTATTGTTCCCGTTGAATTTTCCTACGCTGCTGCTTTAATTACTCTATGGTCCGTCTATTTTCATATCCCATCAACGGTAGTCAGTTCTTTCTCTCATTCTCTCATTATCATTCCACATATACGCAATGCTTCAAAACTAAATAAAACGCAAATGATTTGAATTACTGTAAAAATCTAAATCGCATCGGATGCGTATGGTAGACTTTCCGTCCAACCATCTATTGGCCAAGTTTTTATAGGGGTAAATGTAATCATTCTTTGTTGGACTGCCGCATGATCTACATGATGATGATTTACCTGATGCCTAAAATAGGTAAAGATTTGTTGCTTAGAGCGAATATGAATAAAATATTTTGATAAAAAGCTTGACAGGAGTAACGGTAAAAATGATCTTACAATCGAATACCTGTATCGTCCATATTGATTAAATTTCGCTGTTTCCATATATTAGCTTGAGGTGATAGTCATTCAGGGAGCGCTTCAAGGTGTTTTCAAAAAAAAATGTTCCATTAAAAAAATTATTCTTGTCTAAAAAGAAAATTGCTTAAAAAGATTAGGTTTTTGCAGGAAAAAATAAATTTTCGACTTTACTTATGGAAAATATTTTTTTAGGAATTTTTTTAAGAAAAAAGATTTTTTTAACTCTAAAAAATTTTTTTTTTTAAATTTTCTAAAGAAATATTTTTAATTAAATTTTTAAGAAAAAAACAATTTTTTTTAAGCTTTTTTTTAAAATAATTTTTTTTTGAAAATAATTTTTTTTTTTTGAATATCATCTTTTTTTTAAGAAATTCGATTAAAAATTTTTTGTAAGAAAAAATGTCCGTTTTTTATGAAAGCAAAAGACTCTAAAACAAAGAAATCCTTAACATTCATTGTTTTTTAAATACATTATTAACATTGTTTTTTTTTAATTATTTCAAAAATTTCCTAGCAAAAAATGCTTAAATATTTTTTAAATAAATTAAAAAAAAAATTTTCCTTCTTCAAAAAAGAAAGGTTCTGTTTATTTAAAAAAATATATAATTCGTTTTGGAAAAGAAAGATTTTTTTTAAAGAATTTTTTTCTGCACAAATTCTATGTTATTTTGAAGTAATTTGAAATACCGTAAGTGTCGGTCTTTGCTTACTTGATGTATTTTTTTTTTTAGATATGTAAATATGAAATTCTGTACAAGTTTATGAAAATTCTTTCGATCTTAAATTTGAATATTTTTTATGATTTCCAATAGCTTAAGAGCATTTTAATAAGTTTAGTTGAATATGCTGTACGTAGGCTCATATTGAAAATGATTCAAATAAAGGATAACAGAGAGCTTTTGAATTAGATAAAAAATTTTCTAAATAGTTAAGGAATTATATTAAAGCGGAAAAAGTCAATCGATGTTTATTTCCGTCATTACATATGTATGCGAAAAATTTTACAATAGATATTGTATTGTAAATATACTCACTTCAGTTTAGCTTATCTGAGCTAATCTGAGTGCACATATGCAAATAAATGCAACATTGAATGAACAATATTTTGTGTAAAAGATCTTTAACCACTTATTCTAGAAGATAAATCGTCGATGATGGTATGAAAAGAAAAGCTTTAACTGTTGCAAACCATGACATCGCTGAGAGAAATATATCGAATTTTATTGTTCATTAGCACGTAAAAGAAAATCGTCTTCTAAAAGAGAAAGAAAAAACAGCAGCAACAAAACGAAATGACTTTGCGAACAATCCCATAGAAATAAAGCTAAAAAATAAAGGGTTGCGATGCAAACCGTGAAATTCTAGAGCGGAAAAAAAGTCACACAAAGCAGCAGAGGAATGGTGCAATAAATGAATCCTTTCAGCGAACGAACTCTGAGATAAATAATCACTAATACAGATAAATCGCCAATACAGATTGGTAATAGGTTTGAAAAGACTCGGCTGCCCTTGGGGAACTTGGACAAATGAATAAAACTTGGATAAAAGATATGTTTGCGTAAAGAGCAGCAACAAATTTTATATAAAAACATATTTCGTATCACACAGTGGCAAGAGGAGCAAGAGGAGACTCATAGGCGAAGAAAATTGGGTTCCTATAATTGATGGTATAAATCATTTTTATTTTGATTGCATTCGTTTTTAGAAAACATTTCATTAAATTCCATGATTCTATTAAAACTAGCGGTCGGTAAAACGTGACTTGCCTTGATAAACCGAAAGGGATGCAATGAGGATTGCTCATAGAAACAATCATCGGAGCACTTATAAATTATATATACTATTAGGATAATATCATCCATTGGCTGTTGACATTTCATTCAAAACATTCCAGCTCTAAAGGTCTCTTTCACGTTTTTTGTATCCAGCACTGAAGGATGGGGCTGGTATACTCATATGTATGTACATAACATCCAAAAGGAAGCTTTATCGACCTTAAAGAGTGCATATCTATTCTTGGTCAGCTGGAAGTTCTGAAAAGTTTAAGCCATGTTTGTCCCTCTGTGTGGTATGTGTCAGGCTCTCTTGATGAAGGCGAATGCATTCAGCGTATGAAGAAAGCGGGATCCTCATTATCTTACTAAAGTTGGGCTAAGATAGCCTATTCTGTATAGTGAATATAAAAATTGCAAACTAATTTTATACGCACCACCGAGAGCGGGTAGCTGCAAAAGGCTTTCAAAGACTCCATAAAGTATATATACTCTCCGCGTGAAATTCTGAATTGATTAAGCGATTTCTGCCCGTCTGTGGGTCTGTGTGGTGTTGGTCGTTGCCACGTTCCTAGTCGCAAAAATGGAGAAATCAACCTCAAGCTACGTAGAAACTTTGCAAGTCTTCGCATGCAGGCTGGTATCGAAAATACCCTTTTCTCTATTTTTAGACTAAACGTGGAAATTTATATGGTGTGTGTGTTCTGCTTCGTGAGTAAAAAGCAGAAGCCACGGAAAGCAAAAGTGTTTGCATTAATGTGGCGGCGTTGTAGGCGTGTTCTTCGAAAAGTTTGCGTCATTTTCAAATTCATTTGCAAGCTTGTAGGTGAGATCATCATTTTTGCGAATGGGTCAATGCTTATCACAGATACTATACAATTGCGCAGATGGGCGGATGGCTAGATGAATGGGCGAACATGTTTAGGTGCATTCCGAAGTTATATACTTTGGGAAATTTTTAAAGCTTTGGTTTACGCATTATAAAGATATTTGAAAAGAAAAAAGAATGAAATTTTGACACATTGAAGAGGCGTGGTCGATTTTTCCCTTTTCGCCCAGAGTATACACGTTCAAGCTTTTGTAGATTTATCTGCTGTAGTTTATGAACAATTAGCAAAATTCCTTTTTTAAAAAAAGGAAAAATCCCCATTTCACTTAGCACTACAGGCGTGCTCTTCAACCGATGTGGCTCATTTTCAATACGAACGTGTGTGCAAAAATTTCCAATTTTTCTGCAAAATTTAAAGTCGACAGGAGAATATGTGGAACAGACATTATACAGACGGACAGACAAGCAGGTGGACAGACGGACATGCTTAAATCTACTCAGAATTTGATGGTGATCAAATATATTTATGGTTTGGATAACTTAAATCAGACGCTCGCCTGTACTGAAACCTCAACCACACTTGAGATTTGAACCCGAAACCATTGAGCAGTTAGTCGCGATCCCTTGCCTTCTCGGCTACTCATGCGGACTTTTTTTTGATGTTGTGGTCATGAAACATGTGGTGCTGAAATTTGGTCTGAAATCGGTGAATTTTGACCAAGAGAATCGTCGCGTAAACATCGCTCAGTAGCTATTGAATGACGTCGATGACGATCAAGATTTGCTCGAAACATTCTTAACTGGTGATAATGAAACATAGGTATGTGTTTATGTGGGTGCGGCGAAACCAAGGCCGAGTCATCTCAATGGAAGAGCCAAGATGAAAAAAAAGCATGTCAAGGTCGGTCAAACGCAAAAGTATTGCTTACTGCTTTTTCCGATGACAAAGGCGTGGTGCCTCGTGCGTAAGCTCTTGCCAGAAGATCGTACGGTCAATAAGGAATATTATCTTGAAGTTATCCGCCTGCTTGCATAAAGCAATACAAAAAAAAAAATATGCCCGGAATTGTGGAACAACCAATCATTGATATTGCACGACAATAACACGCCAGGTCACAGGCGATTACTTGTTCGTAATATTTGGGCCAAAAGCAATATCGTAATTATGCGTCAGCCACTGTATTTACTGGACTTGTCCCTCTGCAACTTTTTCCCATTCCCCAAATTAGAAAGACCCACGAAAGGATGGCGTTCTACAGCGATTAAGGAGATAAAGATCGCGTGGGTAGAACAGTTCCGGGACGTACCAAAAAGCGCATATCAACAATGCTGGCACATGGGAGTTTTTTCTAAGCGGGATTACTTTGAAGGGGAAAAAATAGATGTTGATGAATAAGCAAAGATTTTTCGACATAAATAAAAAGTCACCTTATTTTTTGAACACACCTCGTATTACTATACTATTATATATTATTATTAATTTAATTAGAGAAATAAATTCTAAGACTCAAGTCTTAAAACTCTAACATCTAAGGCTATCGACTTTATCGAAAACTCTTTTTGCCCCTGAGATTTGAACCCATAACAATCGAGTTATTTGCAGAGGCCGTCTTATGAGTTGCTTGCCGGTACGCGCAGCTAGGATACTATACTTTAAATGCTGAACAGGATTGCTTTGAATACCTTTTACGCTTTTCAAAAACAATAAATTATTTGCTACATGTCGCCTAAAATTTTGCAAATTTCTTCTTTTCTTTTTATTTAATTTGATTTTTTTTGTTTCTCTACTCCTTCCACAACAATTCAAAATAAATTATAATAAAATAAAATTACAATGAAATCAAACGTAAAAAATATTGGCATTGGTCCACCGCCAACCTTACACAGTCTATGTAAGCATTGTAGGTGCTTATAATTGCCTATCTCCACACACACACACTCGCGCACACACACACTTACATATACATAAATGCACACAATTGGTGTGTGCATTTTTAAACCTCTAGCAAAATTACAGCAGCTGCGTCTGTTTTGGATTAAAATAACAATAACAAACAACAATAGGTTATGACACTATAAAGCTCAATATAATAATAATAATAATAATAATAATAGCAATGAAATATATTGCAGACATGCTGGCGTCCTTTTTTCCGGATTTTTTTTCACGTTCTCATATATAAGTAAAAAAATATATATATGCATACATTTACACATTTACACACACACACACATATGCATATATATATATATATATATACATGCGTTTGTAAATACATTGTTGTTGTTGTTGTTGTCGGTGTTACTGAGCGGTTAGATGCCAATTTGTTAAAGCCACAACTATATGTGGAAATATCCATATGCATAAAAATATATATACATATATATATATATACCGGCATGTAACCATAGAGCTGATATATGTCTGTATACTATGCATTCATTTCTATATGCAATTGTAGATAATTTAATGAACTTTTAAAGGATTTGTAAATGCAAAAAAAAAATGTAAATGTTATGGAAAAATTTGCTTGTGGAAGGATATATGTTATTGAGAAAATCTGATTGAAACAATTTTTACAGATTGTTCTTGGAGTCAATTTTACAACTCTAAAAAAAATTAGGCAGAGTGTAGGATAATGCGATGTTAGTCGAAAAGGACAAGATCTGCTATACATTATAGCAGAGACAACGAACTACGTCGATATTTCATTTTGTTCAAAATTGTCTTTAAGAGAATCTTACGTACATTTTGTGTAACTGTTATCAATAAGAGTGCCCTCACTACTTGCTCTTTCATTCCCAGCATTTTTATGAGCAAAGATTCTTTTAATAGCTTGTTGATCGCATTCTCCCGAATGTTGGCAATGAAGAAGCATTTATAAGTCTATATTTTGAAGTGAATATGCGCTATGCTATAAATGTAAGTGCGTATATATCAATATGATTTGTTTCGCTTTAATCATGTTCAAGAATTCTAAACATTTTACTCACTAATAATTTTAATAAATTTCAATGGTACTATGCTATGAAGAAATACGATATGGAAACCTTTGAGAGAAAGCGACCAGGAAAATTTTAACAACTAATAAGATTGAAAGAGCAAGCAGTCAAATGGCTGCTAACAATTCATCCTACCAGTCTTAAACTAAATTTTTGCACAAAATGGTGGAACGTCGATATATTCCGTCTTCTTTGATTGTAGCATCTTTATCAGAACCATTACGAAAATTTTTACTATCCCGGGAAGAATTATCGCCTTTATCTTAAGTGTTATCGTCATAAGTCATTTAATTTTGGAACTGTTCCCATTGAATTACTGGTCATTGAGTAGGTAATCGATGCATGAAAGCTTCCGAACGTTTTCTGTCCATAATCTCGAACGAACGAGAAGTAATTAATCCGAAAAGTAATTAATCCTAAAGGGGATTCGTAGGCTACACAAGTATATATAGGCTACTTCTTCTTAACATGAGCTTTGCCAAATGATGCAAACTTCCCGAAGAAAACCGTTAAGCTTTGATTTTGCACAGAAGAAACGTTTATTGAAAAAAAAGATCATACTATCCATCCCCCAAATCAGAGAAAAATTTTACATAAACATGGCAGGTTACGGTAAGGCTAAGAATGAATTTTCAGTCAATTCTTACCAATTGGTACGTATTACAAGAAATAAATTTGTAGAAATTTTGTAGTAATGTTCTATAGAGAATGATAAGAAGAAGTGCATTGGGAAGGTACGGCTTTCGTAAGATCCGTCTTTGGAAACCCTTCCATTCATCCCATCATATAACCACTGAATTTCATTTTTTTTTTCTTTTGCTTGACTAATCAGCCAAGGGATGATTAGAAAAAAATGGTGGAAAGAGGGGAATAGATAGGAAGTGCTCGCAGCCTATTGTGTGTGCCCAATACTTTTACCGAATGGCCGCTCCCACTATAGCTACGACCAAAGTAGACTTTATCCACTTAGATGTGAATTCGCGAGCACTGGGTTCTTATCTATTCGACTACTCTTAAGTAAGGATAAGTGTTAGTGTTATGCCGTTAAGTTAAATCAAGCTGCGCACGCGCGATCCTTATCTGCTCGGCTTATGCGGCAGCCCCAACAGAAAGCAAAGATAACTTTGAAAATGATTGGATCTAGATTTCAACGTAAAAATTTATGATCAATTAACATATATATTATTGTGTTCAAAAAGTAAGACCAATTTGATTTTATTCGTTTTAAATGAATTTCTTTTATTATTCGAAATCTATTTCGCCACTTTAAAAGTCATCCATCTCAGATATTGTGCACTTTTGCTAATAGCCTTCAAAGGTATCTCTTCAATCGAGTTAAAACTTTGTCCTTGGAGTGATCTTATGGAGTTATACCTCCGCATTTGAACTTAAATATTGCTCGTACTTCTTGAACAGAGTATCATATCGTACAAGTTAACATACATCCCGAGTCAATTAAGAAGCGTTCATAGCGCATAAGTTGGAACAGTGTTACCATATACAAATTCATAAACTTTAATGATCATCTTTACTGAATAAGAAATTAATCCAAGTTTAGATTACGGAGATTGGTTAACGATCAGCTAGAGTTTAAGCTGCGTCGCTCTATAACTGATTACTAGACTTGACTGGCAATTAAGAAAATCTCTTTTTAAATCGCCTAACACATGCTACACTTTTTATAAAAACTTTTCGTATTTTAAAGTAAAGTAATTACAATTTGCAAATTTGTTTCTACAGCTTTTTCTTAAGTGAATAGGAGAGAGTTTCCAGAAAATTTTTTTTTTTTTTGCAATAAAACAATAAATTTGTTGTTTGCAAAATTGTTTCAAAAATTTACTATAAAACTGAATAACGCAAACAAAGACATGCAACCACAGAGAAACAGATGCCTAGCCTTATATACGCATACATTTACATTTCAATGCTCAATATTCTTAATGATAAAAATAAAGTTATTTACAATAACAAAAAAAAAAAAAAAGAAAAAAGAAAGGCCTTTAAACAGTTTATATACAAGTGACACATGAATAAATGTGTGCGTACTGAATATATGAGTTTGTGTATATGTTTGTCTATATGTGTCTTAACGTCGATGTTTAACGACGTGCATGCCTATATGCGTGCGTGCGTGCGTGTGTGTGTATGTGTGTGTGTGTGTGTATTTGCGTGAACGGACATAAGCCAAAATGCAAACAGAACGATAAACTCATAAAGACAAAACCATAAGTAGGGTTGTAAATAAAAACGTTATATGATGGCATACAAGAGTTATGGGCTTAAATATAACTGTCAGAGAGTACATATACGTACATATATATGTGTGCTTGTGTTTAAGTGTACTTATGTAAATTTTTAAATAAAAAAGGTCTATGTACGGGCAACAAAAAAGTAAATGTGATGTGAAATAAAAAAAGGAAAAAAGAAAAAAAAAATAAAACCTCGCATACGCACACACATACATATATACGAATAATATATTTCTATATACAGTACAGCACAGAACGCATAATTTGCGTGTACACGCAGCACACATGTGTTTATGGTTGAAAAAACAAAGTACACACAATGAACGCAATGTCGTATCAAGGCGGGAGGAATAGGCGACGCCGGCTATGTTCAATTTTATATATGAGTTTTTATATAATTCTATGAAAAAAAAAAGAAGAGATGTATGTGTATGTGTGTGTATGTGTTTTTTGCTTTACATATAAAAATAAATGAAATTTTGAAAAAAAGAAACGAAGCGTAATATACAGCAACACTTGCTTGGCATGTATGGTTGGAAAAAGCTGTCGGGCTGGGAAAATACATTTTTCTATTAACATAAAAACCAACAATAGCAACAAGACTAGCAACAGTCAACAGCAAAGTAAAAATGGTGGAAAATTCTGCTCATTTATTAAACATTATTTACATGAAAATCCTCTTCCTCAGTTTAAGCAAACATAACATCGTCAGAACAGACTCCCATCGTCATCATCATCATCATCATCAGCACCAACACTAACACTAACACCAACACCACTAACCAACGTACGTTCGATAAACACAAAGAATTAAACACTTGTATATGCTTTAATGTTTATGTGTGTTCGTGTGTGTGCGCCTATGTATGCATGTATATGCATGCATTTGTATATAGTTGTGCGTTTACCGGGTAATTCAACTATAATTTTAGTCAATTTCCTCTATGCTACCATTGCTATGGTAACCAACTCGCTTTGTATGCTTTTCTTTATTGTTATTGTTGTTGATGTTGTTGTTGCTGTTAATACCGCTACTGCCTTCTACTATTTCATGACAAATATGGTAATTTATTTTTGTTTCATTTTATCGCCGTTCATCGGTCTTCTACCCCTCCCCCGTCGGCATATTCTTCAGCAACTTGCATAGGTTGCTAAGATTTTATATACAAAAATTTCTATAAAAAGTATTGAGCTTGAAGACTATCCTTTTTTAAAAAATAACATAGCATAAGAAGGAGACCTTTCGTCATTACAATCCTGATATAACTCCGACCTTTGGGAAACTACTGCGAGCACCTTGAAAATTTCGTAATCTGCGGTTGCCTACGCTGAACTATGTAAGGTGAGGGCACACAATTTCTTAACAAATTCTCTCACTACGAAGATGGACTAGTCTTCATTTCCCGGCAATGTACAGAACTTTTCTTGTTGGCAGAGATCTTAATAAGGAACAACTTTGATTCTATTGTGCTCTTTAGAGTCAATTGCTCATAATAAACGATGCTTTCCCATAACTAGCAAACCGACGTAAATTTATCGTCGTCTTAAAACAATGCAATAAATCAATTCTGCTTATAAAACTGCATTTTCGTCCCTTAAGTTCTGTTATTTTCCAACTAATCTTTGTTTGTTCTGGTAAATTAAATTCATTGCCTCGATCGATTATAATAACTCGTGGTCCACTTTATCGTGGCTGACGCAAAAAAGCGCACACTTTATCCTATACTGTTATCGTAACTCATCTGCTTTTTATCATTTGCTATTCGTCACTTGAGCGATAGCACGAATTTGTCGACTTTTTATAGGAAAATCCGGTGACATTCGAAAGGCTTCACTACATATTACACAGTTTCTCTTCAGTTCGACCATTTTTGGTTTTGGTTTTTTTTTTAATATGACCCATCAGTCAGACGATGTTGCCAATTTGTGTAACAAGATGGCGGGCAGAAAGGCGTGAGGAAAGTAAGAAAAGTGAAGAGGTGCGCGCCCATTTTAGCTACGATAAAGGCAAAGTCTACGGCACTTGAGAATTTAACCTTTCCGTGAACACCGACTCGGTGGTCGGGTTTCTTATGCACTCCCTTATACATATAATATTTCGGAAATTTCACACGGTTTTATTAGTCACTTGATGTCACAATGATGTGACGAATGATTGCGTTTTGTTAGCTATTAAAACTTTAAGTATGGATTACTTTCATCAGTTTCGACGATTCTTTGTGATAACTTTCTTCTTAATTGATTGACTCTCTGCACCTTTCAACAACGCTTTCAAGGTTTTGCCAATTATTTACTTTTCTCTACTGGTTATCGGTTGTTTCAAATAATACTTGGTAAACTTTGTGAGTTTAACCGATAACTGGAACGTTTCTATCAGCCTTGTCAAGATCTTCCTTCCGTAATGTTGTCAAAGTTCCTTTTGTTTACTCATCACTTGTTGTTGTCAACTTTTCATTTTTTCGTTTTTTTCGTCCCGAGTTATTGAACGTTTACAA
Source organism: Glossina fuscipes (assembly GCF_014805625.2). Taxonomy (NCBI): domain Eukaryota; kingdom Metazoa; phylum Arthropoda; class Insecta; order Diptera; family Glossinidae; genus Glossina; species Glossina fuscipes. The sequence continues at coordinate 148,583 of NW_023998455.1, read as the reverse complement.
AATGCATTCAATTCTTTGCGTTTAAATAGACAGATAGATCTGGCAACAGTGGAGAGATCCATGTTAAGTTACAGTTTGGCTGTCTGGTTCTTTTAGTGGCTTACTTTCTTTGCTTTACAGCTTTTCAAGGAGATTAGATTGAATGAGTGGATTTTTTGACATTCCGCTACCACAAGTAACAAGTGCAACCGTCAAGTTGGAACATCTAATTTCAATGGCCAGTGCGATAGGCATTATTTTTATTACGGTCGGCGCTTGTCTACAGCTATTCTGTGTATGAATGCTTTGTTTAATCGCTAAAATCATAACATTTACCAACTTCAAGGCTACGGCTATAGACTATTCTTCTACCTTTCTCTTCTGCTAGTATTAAAGACATTCCTTGAATATCTGAAAAGCTGCAGACCTAGACATCTTTTGTCTGCGCTATAATGATGCACTCGATCCGTCTAATATTATTACATATTTAAGAAAATTAATTCATATTGCATTTCCTTCCCAAGGAATAGCTTTTCACAATCTATTCGTAGAGCAAAACATTGTACTTTTCCCAACTATTAAGAGATGGCACTTGCTCCGCTGTCCACATGGAAAAGTTACTAAAGCAAGGAAAGCTTTCAACTTCTTACTGCAAGAATTAACTCACCTGGGATACTTGGAATTATTTTTGAACAATGTTGCGACATGGGTGTACGCTTTATAGAAGCTACCTTTGGAAATTTCCATGGCACAGAATTGAGAAATAAATCTTGCATCTATTTCCCAGTCGATCTGCATTTATATACTTGCATATATTAGAAATGGTATCGACACAATCTTCATGATGGCCGCTTACATGTTACTAGTAATAGTGCACTGTAGACAGTAAATGTATTTTACTTATTCCTACTGATAATTTTCTAGCTCTAGAAAAATTACACCAGCTGTGTATCAATCTTTATATTGACAACCAATCTTTTTGTACGTATGCGAGCATTAAAAGACAACAGGAAGCCGGGTAATGCAACGGGATCTTTGACAATGGACATGGAAGGTTAATGTAAACGAAGCTTAATACTTTTTAAATTAACTCTATAAAATATTTATACGCATATGTTGTGTATATAATGAAATAATATTTTATTGAAACTTCAACTTCTCTTTCTCAACCTATCATTACTCGTAAAGATATCAGCGCAATCATTTATCAAGTTAACGTAATACTAGGTGGATACCTCATTCGCCGCAATCGATTCAATATCCAAATGATGCGACTGCTGCTGCTGCTGCTGCTGCTGCCACTGCGAAAGCAATGCTCCAGCTACGGTCAACATTCATTTCTCTTCTTTTCCTTCTTTTTTTTTCCTTTTTCCTTTATTTTCCTCTTTTCAAGTTTTTCATGTTTTTTTTCCTCCACATTTTCCTTCACTTCGTCTGTAAGCTTGATAAATGAGTTCGCATTTTTTGCCCGCCGTTGAAGTCTTAAGTGTAATGAAATATGTTAAAAACCTAAATGATTTCATTAACGATAGTTAATGGCGCCACCTTATATGCCTTGAACATGGTCAAGCGGATAATTTTTCATTATTTAAAATACATACATAAATATTTTCATTTCTTTGACAGCTGCAATGATGGCGTATGAGTGAGATTAAAAAAAATAATAATAATACTTATTCGCACCGGCAATTTTTTTGCTCTTATTCCATTATTTTTGAATATTAGCTTTTTTTTTTTCTTTTAGGAAGAGTAGCATTGAACTTCAAACTATTTCCAATTCGAGCTGCATTGTATTCCATTGGACAGATTAAGGAAAATAAATTATGAATAAGTAAGAACATTGCAGTCGGACAAGGCCGATCATTAAGTACCCTATACCACATTGTCTAACGCAAATCTTATTTTTAGAATAGAGCACAAAAACGATATCTTGTTTCTATATAAAGGCATGTTTTTCAAACGCAATCTTACCAGAGTAATTTTCATGATGCGGTATTGGAAATTATTATATTTTTGTTGCATGAATTTTAGTTTTCGTTATATGGGAGGAGGTTCAAAAATTGCCCAGTTTTCATCCCAACCCCTTTTGCCGAGAAATATTGCAAATTACAATTTACGAAAAAGTGGACCAATCCGAACCGTGTTCAATAGCGTTCACGTTTAGGTTAAAACACGTCATTGTACCAAATTTCATCAAAATATCTCAAAAAATGCGACCTGTAGCTTGAACAAAATATTACATTGACAGGCATCAGACGGACAGAAGGACAGACAGGCTTAACAAAAGATGGTTCATACGTCCGCACTAACTTAATATATACTGTATCACAAATGGTGTAGGGTATAAGGAAAATAAATTATAGAAACTTGCCATAGTTATTGAATAAAAGCAACTTTCCGAAGAAATTAAAAAAAAAAAAAACCTAATAATCAATTCATGAAGTGCTCAGCTATCGATGACTTGCTACGATGTGGACCTCTTTATTTTGTTTAAAAGACTTCTTAATATATTCATTTTAATAATTAAAGCATTCGCTGGAAGGAGATGTTCTGGCGAAAGCATCCATCATAGCTTAAGATGTTTTCGTAATTATATGACATCAATTTAAATAGATTTTACGTTTGTGTGTATATTTAGAGCCCTCAAATATGTAAAATAAAAGACTAACGTCGAGCTGTGGTATGAAGCGAATATGTCACATGCAATACTGTGACCAAAAACTAAGACCAATATTCTAGTTTGGATATATCGAAGATTAGAAATATTTTTCTTCTCAGTTGGTAACACTGTCACAGATATTTCTATCGAATTTCACATCATCGCTTTTAAGCGATTCACTTCAGTGCTTCCCCTTCTATAGCCAGCATATACTCAGGGCTAATTGCAGGCGTTTGTTGCAAGAAAGTTTATTGTTTACGAAGATCTTTTATTTGTTGTTTGATTCGGTTGTTTTATTACAGGAATGTAGATTTCGTCTTACGATTATTCAGAAGAATAATTAAATAGGGAATAATATATGCGCGTGGTGGAGAGAAGAAACCAGCATAGCAAGTGCGTCTCGTTAAGTTTGCCGTGAAGCGCTACTCTAGGCACAGCTTTGAAGCATTACCGAAAGTTCTGTTCTGGATAGTGTTTTGCAAAATTGCCGTAACTTTAATCTGCAATAAACGTGGATATTATTTAGCGTACAGTCACTCCAACTTACACCAGGGATTTGTGCTTCAGACCGAAGTGATAAAAGGAAATATTCTTCAGACTGAAGGATGGTTGACAGTCCTGTTGCAGGAAACAGCCAATAATCAACGTTCTGAAGGGATAATAAGGAATACCCTTCATACTGAAGGACAGTAAACAGTCCTGGTGCAGGAAACAGCCAACCATCAGCGTTCTCAATGGATAATATGGAATACCCTTTAAGCCGAAGGATGATTAGTGTATTAGCTGTGCTCGGTGTTTTTTTCCCAATTTTAATTATGTCTGCAAGACAGTGCTTCTTGATAATCAGGGTCTTATAAAATGCAATGAGGCATATAAATAGAGATGAGGCTTAAATTCATGCACAACCGAGGTAATATTATGCGAAAAGGTCACCCAAGATCGACAAGACTGCGTCAAAGTCGCCTTAAAATCAAAAGTTATTGCTAACAGTCCTCGTCGTTCACCCTTGTATTGTGAAATAGATTTAAAAATGAAAAAATGAAAATGGTCTTACTTTTTTAAACACAGTAGTAGGTGACGGTTGATGGGGAGCCAACTAAATGTACGCATATAGCTACGAGATATTCGAGCCGCTTACAAATGAAGTACAATTGCTACCTATATAAGCAGTAGCATCCGGGTAATAGTAAGCATTACTAATTATCTCGTCAGATTCATATCTCAAGCGTTGTAGCCTTTACCTTCGTCGTAGCCATAGCGAGCGGTCGGTCAGTAGAGGGAAAACACTTAAAGATTGAGCACACTCCCATTAAGCTTTGGCTTCTATCTATTTCTCGCTCGTCATTTTCTCGCAATTGTCACCGTGCTACACGAGCACATCAGGGAACATCCCCTAATGAATCCATAATCACATAAAACAAAACAAAAAAAAAACTGTATTTTTGGTCAACTTTTTGGAAACTCATCGGTAAGCTAATGACGAGCAGTACTAAATTAATTAAATCAACGATTGGTAGTATGTTAGGCCTAATCAGCACCAGCTGTTCGGAGAAACTCTATGATATATGATCTAAACAAAATCAAGATAATTTTTGTTAAAACAAAAAACTGGGTTGCGTTCAATTTACACTCCAGTGCGCGCTTCTGCTCTGACGAATTTGGCTCATTTTCAAGACCAATCTGCCTGCTGAAGCCTCCAATTATTCTAGTCGATGTTTTCATTTTTGCGACCAGAAGAGGGCTGTTGGCACACACACTATAGACGGGCAGATATGGCTAAATCAATTTAGAATTTCGCGCTGATCAAGAATATTTTCACATCAAAGGCACTCTAAAGCTTCCTTTGGGAAAAAAACAAACTGAGTCATATACCGATTTGTACCGTTATTCAAAATAAATTTTGATAAACGTTCCCCTAATGGAATATCCTGACACTCTGAGAAGATACCGATGCTTTGGTAAACTAGTTCCAATTAAGATAATCATTATGGAAAATCTTGACATTAGAAAATAAATTCCGATAAATGTATCTTTAACCCTTTAAGTACCAAAAAAACAAGTAAAAATATTATAGTGAATCACCACCGTGCAGTTATTCATATAACGACTTTTCAAAGTAAAGCTTTATACGAGAAGTGGTCGAGAACGTAGTTCGATCCGAACCATGTTCAATAATGTACATCTTTGGGCCAAAACTCGTCAATGTATTGAAATATCGCAAAAAATGCGATTTATATTTTGAACGCAAGAAATCAAGATAGATAGATGAACAGATGGATAGACACGCTTACTATAATGCAAAAATTGTTTTTAAGAGATTCAAAGAATTGCTATAAAAATCACCTTAATAAAGTACTAAGGCAGTTAGGCAAAGGAAATTATATCTTACTCAGGTTTCTTATCACGCTAACCGAGCACAAATTTATGGCCATTTGCCAAGAAATATTTTCAATGTCGGAGAGACGTTTTTATTAGAGACACCATCGGCACTAGGATTTACTCGACTTACTCGGATTTGATGTTCGCTAACTGGTGAACCGCCTATCGAAAACTGTTACATCGTTCCGAAGTAAGTATTCAACACGTACGAGACCTAAACTCTCTCTCTAATGGCTTGTGACACTTCTTACTGTTAGCTAACCCGTAAGTAAGAGCAGTTAAAAAAGCATAAACGAAATGAAATCTAAACAATTTGTCCCATGTACCGGGCGACTTATTTCTTCTTTCCAATTACTATGCTTAATGATTTAGTTTTTTACAATGACAAGGCACAACATAACACAAAGCCGGTGAAAGAAACAATTCAACAAAAAGGAACTTTGCTGAGAGAATCGAGAAGCTTTACATTGTTGTATAAAAAAGTTCTCTGCATTGAAACTGATTGATTGCCTTATAAAACAGATGCGAACCGTTTATTCTTTGCCCGCAATTTTAGGTGTCCTTAGCACAAGCTATCATTGCGTGTTTATGAAATTATGAAGAGTTATGAAGATTCAAGTGCACTGGATGTTAAGCTGCAAAGAAATGATGCCGGAGTTACGGACATGGTTAACTTAGCTTGGTATGGTGGGAGTGTAGTAAACTTTGAAAGACTTAGAAAGGTGATTTCGGGCCAAAAATTGCCATCTATAGAATGATCAATGTTCTAGAGCTCCGCGAGAACAGGTATTTTATGCAGATATTTAAGGTTCGCTAGATGAATAATCAAGCAAGTGCACAAAGAAAACTTGCTGTACAGTTAGGATTGAATCAAAAAGCAATTTAAGAGAGCTGGTAGAGTCGACACATCATTTTGCATTTAGTATCCTGAGGTAGAAGAAGAAGAGATCAGTCACAAGAGATGACGAGTGGCTTCGGTGCGACACTTCCGAAGAGTGACAAACACAGATTGATCCACTACAGTTATTCACATGCGCAGAGCGTGTTGCTTTGGCAGCGGATGACCTCCTACTTTTTACATTTCAGACACCAGTGTCCAAGTTATCTATACCTAAAATTTCGGAAGAATTGAACGCAACAGACAGGTTTTACAATATCAATTATCCACGACAAGCTATGGGACTTAATGTACCTATTATTTTTCCTTCAATCTCTATACGTCCTATCTACATTACTACATGGATACACGTATTTAGATATCACTACAAACCTGAAGAAATTGAGATTATTGTAAAATCGTGCAATTAGATATACTCTCTCCTGATAAGACCATATCTCGAATTATATTTTGTGTTGTTAATCTTTATAATATTATCCTACTACACAGAAAAGAGCTGGGACAGAAGGAGCTCTTTAATCCCTTTTCTTTTAGTAGGTCAGTTAATTTCTCGAGTTACATGCTAATCTGCCTAAGAAGTTACAATAGTTTCGCGGGTCACCAAGTGGCCCGTTTGGTCCCTCTTCAGTTCTGAAAATAATGCAAATTCAAATCCTTATATTCTTCGTCTGAAAACGATTAACTATAAAGCAGACTTTGACTGAATTGACGTCACAAGTTCAACACCATTATTATTTACTAAAAATCTGTTTAATAATATCTCTAACTCAAAAGTCCCTTTTATACTCACAAATTGGTTGTTTTTGATCCGCGGCCAAAAAAGTTTGTCGACCCCTGGTTTACACGTTCTTATCTCACCTACAGCTTAAGTAGCTTAAGCCGTTAATCTTTGCAACTAATAATAAGATTAGCTAGTTATTTGGTATTGGGACGAAAATGTGTATGTGTTACGTTTCATTTCCTTTTCTACTAATTTAGTTACAGTGTTTTTCTTGTTGTTTTTCCTTTACTTTCCATTTTATCTTTGTTGCTTTTATAAATTGTTTAAGAACATTTTGTGTTATTGTACTTCATTATTGCAGCACCTATGGAGGACATTGCAATAATCTATTATAATAGATCTTGATGGCTTCGATCAAAATTCAATTGAAATTGAATTTCAAATTGAATTTGATTAGATATGAAGAAATGAATTCACTAATACACATAGTAGGAAATACATATATGATGCTCGAAATTCCAACAAATATCTACCATAAGCCGTTTAACAAATAGCTTAAGATAAGAGAAAAGTAGCATAATCGATAAATTCTAGCATGAGATCTCAATATAAGTATCATATGTATGGAGTAAATTATTCGCTTTTTAGAGCGATTTCCTATGTCTCCTATGGTTTCCTAAATCGTTAATCGCAAACCCATAACTATGTGGTTGACAAGGTTGCAACTGTTTACGTAAGGAATGGGGACAAAGAAAAACTTAATATCAGTCTTTTTTTATGTTTTGTTTTTCTGTTCTGTTTCCCTTGAGTTATGCTTTCTCCATCTGAAACGTGCAATATTGAATCATTATAGATGAGTAACGAGACAAAGAGAAATACTAAAAAAATGTGTATGTAAGTGTGAGTGTGTGTCTGTGTGTGTGTGTGTGTGTGTACTTATATACGTTATGGTGCCAATGGCTATCATATGAATGGTTGCATATGAAGGAAAAAAATGGGGAAAAAAAAGAAAAAAATTTGCAAACGAATGTCCTTCACCTAGAATTATAATACAACAACAAGAGAATAATGAAAAAAAAATTCCTCTTTATTCAGCTTTTTCAGGTATAACAACAACAATAACAACAATAACAATCATATATACGTTTTTACATAATATGCAATTTACAATAATAATGTTGTGGCCAAAAAAAAAAAAACCGGCAACAACAACAACAACAACAACATCTACATTAACCTGTATAACGAACACATTAAACCTCGAGCGACAGTCACTTTTCAGGCATTGACTTACATACTCTCAACTTATGGATTAAAAAAAAAAAAAGCGAAAAATAATATATAAAAAAAAATTGCCAAAAAATAATCACTTTCACCAAAAAATAAACAAAAACGCAGTTAAATAAATAAATGAGAAGTTAAATAAAACAAGAGAACACTATACGAAGACCTACAGTTAAATTTAAAGGACATTTAAAAGAGATGAAAATCATATGTAAGCCGCGATAAAAATTACAATTGAGTCGCAACACAGTCATATAAATATGCGTACAATGCAACAAATGCACTTATGCTCTGACGCAAGCAGACGTCCATCCGATTTGTAAACTTATTTCATCGCTGGATGATGATGACGATGATGATAGCGCTATTATATCAGCGCCATATATGCCTCATGCATATTTACTTACTATATACGTATACGTGTTTGTATGTGTGTACGTATATACGCAAGAGTGTAACTTAATTTGACATAGTAAAGGCGAAACGCGAAACTTCAATTCGGAACTGAAGCATGACCTATTTACCTATTCCTTCAGGTAAGAGGACAACTTTTGGGAGCTTTTTATCCCTGATGACGACACAACGCATTTCTTTATATCAGTCGTGCACTATACCTGAGATGAGTCAAGAACAATTACGATCGTCTTTGTTGGCATATTGTTGTTGTTATTAATTTAGCCAGAGAATAAATTCTAAGACTAGAATCTTAAAGCATTAGCGTCTAAGGCTATCGGTTTTATTAAAACCTCTACGCACTTGAGATTGAAAGATGAGAGATGAACCCATGCCCATTGAAGTGTTAATCGAGACTCTTTGCCTACTCAAGCACTCACGCGAATATTTCTGGACATAATAAAAAGATATGCTTCTCATTTGCATAAATTACAAAAGCAAGCTTCATAGTCCCATTTTGTGTTGGTATAAATATGGTTGAAGGCAGCCGCAGCTTGGATATTATAGGCGTTGTTTACATCATTTTTTTTAATAGATCACTGATCAGTAGGCCACCCTAGATCAGAGTTGTGGCTACCAATTCAGTTCAAATCTCATTACCATTTAGCCATATTTGCATGGTTGGTAAACGCTCAGCTGGCCACTGATCCACTATTCTATGGCTACTCCCTATCTCTTGCTTTCTTTTTTCCGTTTCTTCTCCACCAATATCCGGTCATAACGTATATTTGCCCCGTCGGTAATTGATCGTATTAAAAAAAAAAAAAAACCATTTCTAGTAATTTGGGCTGTCGTATAGTCGAGTAAATAGCAGTTAGAGTTCACGGGTTCCGGCCGCTTTGACGGTATTTGGTCGTATCGTAACAACTTAATTTAATGATTAAGCATTAGGCTGGACCCGTTCCTTATCTCTGGCCCTGACTAACTCACTGTTGCAACATCTGTCCCTCCCGTGAGTGATCGGAAAAAAATTCTAAAAGCTAATTCCTAACTTGACGGTGAGAATAGCTTTTCGACGGCCGTGGCGATAAATTCAAGTCTTCCGTAGATAGACTCTCTGAGGACTAATCACAAAACCATTGTTACCAATAATCGAAGTGTTGTCGTACGTCAAGAGTCATAGCATGATTCAGTTTACCGTAGTTCAATCAGATATATGCATGCGTCTGTGTGTGCGCGCGATTGATTCATCGAGTGCTTGTGAGCATATGAACGAAAATTACAATTTTTCTCTTGCATTAATAAGTGCAGAAACTGTTGCTGAAGCGCTTTCGTTCTATTATGCACCGACCGACTCGCGAACGTATGCATTAACGCGTAGCGTACGCATGTTTTCTTTTCCAAAAAAAAAAAAAAAAAACAAGAAATAACAGAACCAAAAAATATCAGAGCCGTAAAAATTTTCCTTTTTTTTTTTTTTTTTTTTGGTGTTGTTCCCTTTTATAGACTCACGCATACATACGCACTTATGCTTATATATAATGCAATGCAAACTGTATTCTCAGTCCGTTCGATTTTTATACATAACCAAAAGAAGGAAAAAAAAAATTTCATTCATGTGCAAGTTTTCTACGAATAAAACTAAAAAAAAAATAACGAATTGTTAAAAAAAAAAGAAAAAAATTAAACAAAAAACATATACATATGTATATGTAACATATATTAAAAAGCTTTATATGTACGCATGCATGCACATGTTTATCAGTGAAAGCATAAAGCAGCAACAACAAATTAATCGCCTGGAATTGACTTAATTCATATTTAAGTGGCGCTCGTTAGTGAGGCCGCATGTTGATTTTTTGTTTTCCCATTCGAGGAGACACCGGCTCGGCTCCTCTTTTTTATTTTTGTACTTTTTCAGTTGAAATTCTTTTTGCCTCTTTTTGTCAATAATTGGAAATATTTTTATTCTATTTTCATTCTTTTTTTTCTCGTTTTTTTGGCAATATCGTGCGCAACAGTTGCTCAACCCGATTAACTGGGTCGTGATATCATCATCATCATCATCATCATCATCGTCATCGTCAACATCATCATTATTATCATTATCGTCATTGTCATTAGTTTGCCGGCCGGCCGGTATTTTTGTGTATTTGGTTATTGGTCTTTTATATATACTTTGACAACGTACCGCGATGATACATTAATTTTGTCATAATGTTTGCAATCGCTTTAGGATTCTTATGTTCGGTAGACTCCGGTCTGTTCGCCATTATGAAAGGTTCGCCAAACACCCTCTATTTGCAGACGGCCGGACATTCGTGCAGGATATGATGAGACGTTTCCAATACTCTTTCGCTTAATCTATATGAATCGACATCCGAGGTATCCATATTTCTTAGTTGATACCTGAGGCAATTAAACATTCCTGTATATAAATTTAAACTTAAAAATTATTTGCGACTATTTATAAACATTCAGATAATTCCCAGGTTAAGTTGCTTTTATAATTCGTTATGCTTTTGTCTTTCATTTGAGTTTCTCCTTACGAACTGAACTACCACGCATTATTTCTATACATTATACAGCTGTTCCTCCTTACGAATTCAACTACCATGGATTATTTTCAAAAGGTGACATCCTGTCGCTCACATAACTATAACGTTCAACTTTATTATGCTATACGGTAGGTAATAGAAGCTATTATTAAAGGGTTTCTTCTTCTTGAATATGGCGCGTTTTTTTATTTCACTTACTAATTTCACTATGACTTTTTATAAGTAAAGGAAAGCACTACTGGCTCTATTTAAATAATTTTATTTTTATCGTTTCAAATATACCGTGTTACTCCAAGTCAACTGCAAAAATCAAATAAATCGCACAAAAAAAGTTGTACTCAGATTCAACATAGAAATTACAAGGAATTGTAAGATCATAATCGAAAAGGCAGTTATGACCCGCGTGGTGGAGGCGTTCAGCTTACGAATGCTTGAAAGACAATTTTTATCCTTTTATCAATCCCCAGCGTAACGAAAAGTGCAGCGTTTTTGCCCTTGTTCCAAAGAATTGATGTAATGGAGTAAAATTTCTTTTTCTATTATAAAAAAAATCCCGCACTCAATGTTTTCACCTGAACGTAATGAGTAATGCGAAGCTGATAGCAAAGTACATCAGCTTTCTGAGTCACACACACTAATAGACTCTGATAAGGAGCGAGTGAACAATACCTACAGTGTTTAGTTTATTGGAAACGTCAGTGCATAGCATAAAGCTTAGTACATAATTTATTACGCGACCAATTAAATCCCAAAAATGCAAAACATCGTTGGAGTAATTAATTAACTTTTAAAAAATAATTTCCTTACTTTTTTTGTTATCAAGCACTCTCAACTTATTATTTTATAACCACGGAAGATAAACCGAGTAATCTTCATCCTTCCTATGCTCATAGGTTCAATAAATTGTTGCACGAATTAGAAGAAATGGATCTCTTTGATAAGTGTATTCAAGAAAACGTTGTTAAGAGTCGCTTATTATTTAGCCAGTCATGAGCAATGCGTACAACGCTTTGTATTCGCTCTTGCATCTAATCGTCTAACATCACTTATAGCTTGTGACCGAAACATAAACTTACCTGAATTGAACGGTGGTTTGTCTGCCACGCGCAGAAGCACTTGAGTTAGATAGATAGATCATCATCACTTACTAAATCGATCTAAGCTTGTCTAAACTTCCGTCCATCTGTCCATTATGTTTTTTTTTTTTGTATCTTCAACCTACAGGTCACAATTTTTGTGATATTTGCATGAATTTTTATATATCGGCATGCTTTGTCCAAACTACGGATCCTCTTGAAAATAGTTCGGTTTAGGATATTTAACGATGGGCTGTGTCTCACTATAGTGTTTTTATTTGTATTGAGTTTAATATGGATAAACTTAGATTAGGTAAGGGTTGGAGTTAGTTATATTTAAATAATGACCGTCTATAAACTTCTGACTATAATATACATCTAGACAAATTTGATAACACTTCAAGGTTAGAAGCTTACATAACGACATTATAGAGAAAATTGTACTTTAAAAGTGCAGTAGAGTTTAAAGTACAAAATTTCTTACCATATTTTATGGCTTAAAGTACTAGCAGGCGAGCTTAAAGGTTTAAACTATAACATTATAGTGGAGAATATAAATCAGAAGCTAACAGCAAAGTTGAAATAAAGAGTACACAACAATGTTAGGCTTAAAGTAATAACATAAACAAACATAAGTCTAAGTAACTATATACATAGCTCCTTGTAGTTGTAGTTTAGCTTCTTCAAAGTTGAAAAAATTCCTCGAAATTAATTTTTGTAGATGAAAACCGAATATAAAAGCAATCCGCTCGGAGTGAATGCAGGGATCTCGCAATATGTATTCGGAGAGTGAGCTTGCAGCAAACAAGAAAAAATCTCATTAATTTTCTACCGAAGAGTTTGTTTGCAACAAGTTCAAAAATGAACCCTCTGCTTGATTACCTTTCCTTGGTGTAAATTCCAAACACCAATACTAAGACATTCTGACTCGTTGATTTTCATAAATCAACTTTGTAAACTTTATCAGTAAAGAAAGGTTATGCACACCTGCCACATCCTTGTCTTTCTTTCGATACACCTCTCTGATCACCGCCCAGCTTATACTTGCATAGACGATATTCTCCGAATGTCTCTACGATTAAACGTCTGCTTAATCAGAGGAAGCTTATCGCGTACCTTACAAACGGTTCCCAGTGTCCACCAGCTTGCAAGATAATCTGGTAAGCGAGAAGGCGTTCACCAAAATTGGAATATCAGATATGAAAGTTTGGTTATGGTCCAACTGTTCTCCCCTAGGCAAGACGAAGCCTATGTGGCTCTCCAATAATTAACTCAATAGCAGGCAACCACAACCACCACGATAGGCTGCAACGAGAAGTCAGGGCTTACAAGCTCTTTCCAGCGAAGCTTCGCTGCGTTATCACTTGTTTACTGAGTTCCACTGGAGCACTGCTACTCCTCCTTCTACTCCTACAGAGTGCACGTGATGTTTCTACATATGCGGTTTTCACTGCAGTGATGGATCTTATCAGAATAAATTTAACCAATTTTGAAAATTACGTAAAGCCGCTTAGATTGCCACTTAGCAGATAAATCAAGCCTTCAAGGCCTTCTTGCTATTTGTCCGTTTGTGCTCTAAAATGTTATAAGAGTTCCCAAATTCCATATGTGTTCTTTAGTAACACCCATTGATGAAACAAACAAAAAATGGACCGGGCAAGTACACCATTATCTACAAACAACGCATTGCTTACGAAAAAAAATTCGAAGTTCCTGTTAGGATATTATTGTGGAAAAATTTTACAAAAGCTAGAAGGTTGAACTTCCTACGCTTTTTACTTTGTCAGGAATCAAAGTGAAAAATGGATTGAATTTCCTAGATACTGTTGCTATATTTCCCCCATTTCTCATCACTTTTAAAAACTTAACTCAAATCGCCTACAAACTTGCTTAGTAACTAAAATAGCCTGTAAGAAAATGAGAAAGATCTTAAGCGTTTCGTCATCAAGAAGCCATAAGCTTGCATTCGAAATGGTTGTTTTTTGTGCATCAAGGGTAAGTGATAGGTGTTCGAAATTCGCTAAAAAGCACATGTTTTCTTTCTTTAGTTTTTTTTGTTTCTTTTTCTTCTTTAGAAACATGTCATTATATCGATAGACTATCAGTTGAAAAACGGAAACTAATAAAAAAAACAAAAATCGGTTAAGACTAAAAAGCGATAATAAATCATTACAACGCAGTCGCCTACTATTTTATTGTTATTATTTTTATTATTATTATTATTTTGATGTGGTCAGCAATTTTAATTGAGGTCATGTTCTGGCAATGAACTTAATGCAAAATAAAAGAAAAAAAACGAACTACGAAAATTATATTCGGCTGTGACCGAAGCTTTTATACCCCCCACTTTACCGTCTAAAGAACGCCTAAAAAAACGGTGAGAGAACTAAGATTTGTTATCCTATGATATGGAATAGCCGTGGTTGAGCTTTTCCATATTTGTAGGATATACGTTGAAATTTTTGCCGTTTACCTTTTCTAGTTTCTGAGTGATAACCTAAAAATCGCAATTTATGTTTCATGACAGATACGCCCTTTGACTGATTAGGACCATCTTCAGTTCCAGTACATGCCAGAATTTTCAACGACGTATTGATTTATGCGACGAACAGTGTGATGGGCATAACGGCAAATTAACAGACTGACAGACGGACAGACAAAGAAATGCACTGATGGATAGACGGGAAAATGGGCAAACTGAGAAATGGGCAGACTGACAGAGAGACAGACCGACAAATGGGCAGATGGGCAGATTAAGAACTGAATCAACAAGCAGGTGGACAGACTGACAGGTGGGCAGACAGGTAGCTGAGCGAATGGATAGACGGGCAAATTGGCAAACGGAGAGATGGTCTGACCGATGGAAGAGCAGACGGACCGTCGGGTAGGCAAGCAGATGGTCAGACTGAGAGATGGGCAGGCGGCCGGACGGACAGATGGATACTCGGGTAAATGGGGCAACGGAGAGATTCGCTCACCGATAGAAGCGTAGACCGGCAAATGGGTAGATAGGCACATAACAGCTGGGTAGACAAACAGATGGACAGACCGACAGATAGGAAAACCGGTATGTGGACTAACAGGCGCATTCCAAATTTGATGTTCATCAAGAATGTATATATTTTATCGAGTTTTTGAAATTTTCTATGGATACACTATAACATCGTATGGGCACAGTCGAGGATTTTTTTATTTTCGCACTGCTACGTTAAAATCTTCCAAGAAGTATATATGCAAAATTTTTATAGCTCTATCTGCCGTAGCTTGTAGGTAATAAGCAAAAAATGCAATTTTTTCTGCTTTTGAAAACAAAGACTTCCTCAGTTTACGTTTTACTTTAGGCATGCCGTTAGACCTTCTTGGGTCATCCTTAAGACCAATCTGCGTGCAGCAAACTCCAGGTATTTGTTTTTGCAACGAAAAGCACATTCCCAAAGGCATTGCACAACCGGACAGACGGACATGCTTAGATTAATTTTGAATTTGCAACTAATTAAGAAATACAAATACAAATGTTGCCAACGCTGTGACATAATGAATATACTTCTATAAGCATGACTTACCATCATTTTTATTTTATATTGAATAAATCATATATTGCGCTTTATACAAAACACAAACCGTAAACTATGCATCTATGTATTCTACTTCGTATGGACGCACTATGTGTATTATAATATAATACCTGATACATCGTAAATAATGTTTAATACACCAAACGTTGCACATTATACATCATGTTTCACACTTCATTTATATTATATCACATATATAAGATTACTCAATAAGTTCATAGGATTATGTATTGAGTGATTTGTTACATATTACATTTTATACTATACATCGAACATGACCGTCATATACTTCAGAAATTACCGTCACAGAAACATCGTCTATTCCACATCAACACGTCATGCATGCATTGTCAAGCGTTATGTTTCGATCAACGCGCATAAGCATCTAATCTTTTGTCTTCATTTTGATTTCTCGCTTGCGGCTAATTGCTTGCTAAGCTTAGAAAAAATTAATTTTTTTTTTTTTTATTATTATTATTATCATTTTTGTTTATTTAAACCAAAGAATCGAGTTTATATCTGAAACAACTTGAATGTTTCTTATTACAAAAGTCACTGCTTATATACTGAGCATAATAATAAAAAAACACTGACTTTTCATTAAAAATTCTCTTTTATGGTGCATACCTTTACAATATTAGTCATAGGATTTTTATACCGAGCAACGATATACATTAGTATATATGAGTATACGGTATGTAGTATATAAATTCTTGATCATATATTCTTAATCAATTTTGAATAAATTCAAGCTTGTCCGTCAGCCTGTTGTAAAGATTCCGCGAACAGTAAAAATTAAGCCATTGACTTCAAATATGCCAAAAAAAAAGAAAGTTCCCACACGCAGGCTGTCACCAAAAATGGGCCAAGTTGTTTGAAGGACACGTAACTGATATCTTTTTATTTTCAAAAGGAATAAAGAATTGTTTTTTCGCATCATCGCAACATCAATTGCAGCAAACAAATTTGTGAAAATCTCCCACAAAATGTATCCATTATTGATCAAATTCTGAATCAATGTAAACATGTATTTCCGTCTGTCCTTATATGTAATGTCTGTTGTAAACCTTCTCCTTGCCGCAAAGATAAAGGAGAACATTGAAAATTCGTTCACTTAAGTCAGTATTGAAAGCGGACCGAATCTGTCAAGGGGCATGCCTATGGCAGCACGTAATCTGAAAGCAACTCAAAAGGGCCACCTTTGGTTTTTCGTACTTTTTGCATGTTACTCAAGGAGCATAACGCACTACATAAATTTACACATTTACTCTGAAAATAGAGAAAATTAGCCACGCCCATTCAATATTATAGAGTATGAAAATTTAGTTGTAGTACTTGACTATTTTTTTTTTCTTATAGATGTTTGGTGTAGGTTTTATTGAAACTCATACGTGATTGGTGTAGGTTTTACTGAAACCAAAATCAGTTGTTTTTTTCTAATAAATGTTTGCTACAATTTTTATATTTTGTGTATAGGAAAAGAAGGAAAATTGGTGATAAAAATAGTGGCCTTAGTGGCCTTGCACTATTCTGATATGCGTCCGTAAGGATAACGTGTTGTTGTGCTGACTTAATTTTTATTACCTTAAGAGCTCGTAAGCTTTCGTGTCATGTATTTTTAGAAGACTCAACAAATATCGCCCGTTGGCTCTCAACAAAACGCATAGACTTATGATGTGAAACGTTGTATATAAAAAAAATGTGAATAACATATTGAAATGTGTAGGAAAAAGCAGAGCGATGCTATGCGGTATTTGCTTCGAATACTTTCGACATCATAAGCGTAGATTCTTGATTTGTCGCCTGTGGACAATATGTCATATATGTCTTTTAAAGCATCGCCATTGCATTTATTAAATATTTGCTTGGATCTATCGGCACAAGCAAGCTATGTATATTAATCCCCACCGTTAAATGATAATGACATATTTTATATATACGTGGAGGAACAAATGTCTATGGTTGGCTAACTCTCACAGAATGCCACAGCTCTGTGTAGCTTGCGTTCGTTTCCTGGGACAATAACTAGTTTTTGATGCCTTTCACTAGTTTCTTTTTTGGTGAGTGAACAACGGACGGGTTAAAAATTTATTATACACAGCGTCAAAGGTTGCGGTTTCATATCCGCCAATGTATAATTTTCAGCTCACTGTAAATAACACAAATAGGGCTCAAACAACAAAGTGTTCTGAAGAAAGCTATGGTCAAAAATGTTAGGTTTTTCAATGAAAACATGTAATGTCAGCTGAGTTTGCCAAGTCTCAAAATCTAAACCATGACTTACATTGAACTTGCTGAACTTGCTGGAAAGGAAGTTTCGATCGATATTTCGTCCATTTCCACGAATCACATCAAGGTGGAATTTTGCAAGTGGCGCATTATCTTTTTCTTGATAGTCTCCACGATATCGGCATCCAATATAAGTGCTGGAGTAGTATTAATATTTGAATTAAATATGACGGACCGATCCCACAACATGTTGGATTAATTTTTTCTTACCAATCTCGTCAAACGGGTATCAAATAAGAGGCCTTGAAGTTCAAAACGACAATCCGAATAGCGCAAAACTTGACTACATCTATTTTAATGACTTAAAGGGGTGTAAAATAAATGTTATGTTAGTTTCTTCTATACGATCTATATAGAAAAGCTTGTGAAATTGCGAAATATGGAGAGTAGTGGCTACAGTTTAGTGGTCGAGTAAAAAACAACAAAAAAAACTATTAATTTTTCTATAGCCCATGGTGTATGAACAGTTTGAATGACAAATGAGTGGTCACTGCCCCCATCGGAAAAAGTTTGAATTAAGCAACGGCTTCCTTTATTTCGTGCATAGTCCTGCAAGTAAATGTCTGTAAAAAACCGAAAAGCGAACAAAGTACCTGACCAGGTTCGTTTCTAATGAGCAAAAGAAGAAAAGAGCATACGAAACTAAGTGGATTTTGACGAATATGGTGCCGAATGGGATAATTTCTTGGAAAATCTGCTAATAGTCGCTGAAAGCTTACTGTACTATGAACAACTATGGACAGTTTTCACTTTTTCTTTAGCGGCTACCGTAACTCGCAGAAGCAAGATATTTCTAAGGTTTGCGAGAAATAGAAACAAAAATTAAGCTTAGAAAGAATTGAAAAGAAGAAACTAACCTTAGAAGAAATGAAAACAAATCTTTATATAAATTTTTATTTAAGTAAAGAAATGGTGAGAAACATATATTTTTGTTGCTCACTTTGGTGTGAGCACTCATCGTGACCGAGTATATATGAGCCTTGATTATCAAGTTGCCAAGTCGATATTGGTCGATTCAAATCTCAGTCCGGGTAAACCACACTTGACCGTATCTACAGTGTCCACTCAGTTGGTAAAAACAAAACACCCTTGAGCATATATTCACTGCGGCCGCTCTGTGGAATTGGTTTGATATCAGATCCCTTTTTATCATTTTCTTCAGGTTAAATTCAATTAGCAGCATCGGCTGACAAATGTCGCAAGTGTAATCTTTCATATACGATATAGGATCGGTGTGAGACGACATTTTCCCTTTCTTTCGTCAAACAGAATCCGAGTTGCGGCGAGAAAGTCGGTGTTTAGGCTTTTAAATTCTAGTGCGATATAGCATACGTGGTGATAACTATCGTGAGTACTCAGCCGGGCGGTCAAGCACCCAATAGGTTCCTTCTCTTTGCCCACCTCTTTGTAAGAAAACGTCCCTCCCCTAAGTGATTGATCATGTTAAAAAAAAAGTAAAAAAGGGAAGAAGCGCGACTATCAAGTCGGCATAGCTGTTCAATTTCCACCACTTTATTTACAATACGTGTGGTCACGCGTCTTACACAGAAACTATCCGATCCTTATTGCCTTGAAAAATCTGCTTCTTCCGTGTCCTCTCAGTAAAACGTGAATAAACCGTACTAAGAGGCTTGCTCTTTCGAGGCTTAAAACATATGAATGGTGGAGAAGTCAAAATAGGTTTGATTCTCTTAACGCTTCATCGAACTGTTACTTCAATTGACATTTAATTGTTTTATGCAGAAATCTTTAAGCGTATATACATATTCATCGATTTATATAAAAACATTTCCTCACGTAATTTAAATTCTTCATTAATTAATTTCCCTCTTTTATGTACATGGAGACGTTGTTTAATTTCAACTCATTTATTGCTTTTCTCTTCTCTTTTCGGTGCCGTCGCTCACATTTGCCTAAAACTTTTAATATAAATTTTAACAAAGTAAAGAAAATATAAAAAAAAAAAAAAAAAACAAAAAAAAAAAAAATGGAAAAAGAAAAAGAAATGTAGAATAAACGCCATATTTAATTGCATCACCAACGTTTCTTCTTCATTTTCTAACCAAATCCTCATCCCGAACTGCTTTCATTGCAACAAAAGGCACATAACGAATCTATGTATGGAGAGTGTAAGGGAAAAACAAGAAACTTACGTTTTACTTTTTTTTTTTTTATTTTAACAAGTGACAGCAAATCTTAAATCTCCAAGGATATTAATGTAGAACTGCTGCCGTAGCTATAGCTTTAGCAGAGACACTTAAAAAAAAAGAAAAAAAAGATTTAAAAATAGCAGAAAAAAAGAAAACAAGTACAGAAAAACGGAAAACTCTGGCATTTTTGCCAACTACCACCACATTTATAAAATAAAATATTTAAACGTCAAGTACAGCCACGACAACGTTGACTAGTTACCAAGCGTCGTCTATATATGTAACAACGAGATACTCACAGTTCCTTAAGCATAACTAATGCTGTTTGTTTTTGTTCTCTATCTTGCTCTGGCTCTTATACTTTTCTCCATTTGAAAATGTAAATCTCATTTAAGCTAACAGTGCAGTACGCTCCCTCCATACCTTCATTTTACTGCCATCCTGGATCTCGTTTTCCCCGCTCCCGCTATTCAAGAGTTTGGCATAAGCAAAAGAACGCTTTTTAGCGCTTGGTAACCAAACCGGCAAAAACCTTCAACTTTAGAATAAAATAAATAACGCTGGTGGGTGGTAATGCTGCATGCATACATACATGCATACATACATACGTGCATACATCTATATATATAGATATATATATATATACATATATATATAAATATATGTGTGTATTTAAGTATCCTTCTCATAGAATTCCCGATTTCTGCTTCTCCATCTCCTTATTCTTTTGATTATTCTCTTACTACCATCTTTTTATTTCAATTTATTTATTTCGTATAAAAAGTATATGTTTTTTCTCCCTTCAACTCTATACAATATATTTTAGATGTCCTCTATATATTTATATATATATATATATATATATATATATGTATATATACATGTACACAATTACGCCTCGCTCTTACATATATTCTTTCTTTAGAGAGCTAAGTTGTCGTGGTATGTTAGTACATTTATATCTTGCTTTTGAACCCTTAGCGTAACTGGTTTGAAAGTCTTTAGTAGTCTATGGGTTGCTGCCGCTTATCCTTTCAACTTTTTTCCGTTCCGTTCGCCCGCACTTAAATACTCGTCCGCATTTAACGAACGTATATTATATTTCAGTCGACTTGCAGTCGCCAGTCGCCAGGATATAACCAAGAGCCTTTATATGTATATGAATTTATATTATGTAGGGTAGTGAAATATATAGAAAATTGTACAAAAAAACATAGTCGAGTAGAAGAAAAAAAACAACAAAAAACAAAAACGAAAAGAAGAAAAAAAAAATGAAGCAAAAAATAAAAGATAAATGCCTTTTACTGATTAAAATTCTAGCAAAAAGGATGAAATGAAAAATAATTGTATTTTGACCATCGGCGAATCACTTTAGCCACTATAATGCAGTGAGAATTGTTTGAAGAATGCGGAGAAGAAAAGGGGCGAAGCTCTGCTAATATATAAAAGACTTAAACAGCTTGAAGAGGTTAGTCCTTCGAAGAAACTAAAAGTATGGCTTGAGGTTGAATTTGAAGTCGAATTTATGGTCGAACTTGAAGTTGAGTTTGAGCCCAAGTGTGAGTTCAAGTTTAAAGTCGAGTTTGAGCTAGAGTTTCAGGTTGACTTTGAAAGAGAGTTTGAGCTCGAGCTTGAGTTTAAGTTTAAAATCAAGCTTGAGCTCGAGTTTAAATTCCTGTTTGAGGTAGAGTTTCAGGCCGACTTTGAAATAGAATTTGTACTCGAGTCTGACTTCAAGTTTAATGTAGAGCTTGCGGTAGAGTTTCGGGTCGACTTTGAAACAGAATGTGAGCTCAAGTTTCAGTTCGAGTTTAAAGTCGAGTTTGAGGTAGAGTTTCAGATCGACTTTGAAATTGATTTTGAGCTCGAGTTTGAGTTCGAGTTCAAATTCGAGTTCAAGGTATTGTTTCAGGTCGACTCTCAAATCTAATTTGAGGTATTTTCCTGATGATGCATGATGCTCGAACCAAAAGAAAAAAGCGTGATTTGCAAGAATCATGGAAGCTAGAGGAATGGAAGCTTAGGCTTTCTAGATCGCCTTATACTTTGCTCGATATCATTATGAGAATGACCAATAGAATGGACATTTTATTTGAAATACCTTTGGAAAAATTACGATGATTCGTATTGTTAACATCTTAACTTTGCTCCTTAAATATGTAATGGAACAAATTTGATCGCGACAAAAGGGCCTTTTTTCCGAGTTTTTGTTTCGCATATTGCATACAAGATCGTGTAGATAATATGTAAATAGATCTCTTAAGAACTCTACAAATCGCAATTCAGTGAAACGGACTTTAACTAAAAAGGATTTGAATAAAAATGTGAAATGTCAAATTTAACAACTCTCGTATTGAAGGCCTTGTCTTCTCCAAAGAAATTCGGTTTTCGAAAATATTGTAGTCAATGTTTGGATATCCTAGCATTCTCGGATCCAAATTCCAAAATTCCAAATATTCGCTGATTTAAGATCTCGCTTTCTGTACTCAGATTTTTCGGATATAAGAAAAAACGTTCAGACTCCCGAAGAACGGCTAGACGTATGCTTTTAAATTATATAATGAAGGCAATAATTTTTTACCAACGGTATGATAAATTTAACGTATTTTCCGTAAGTTATTTTAAAGACAAATACGTTTATGTATATAAGTATATATATGCATGTATATTTATATATATATATATATATATATATATATATATAAAGGAAGCAGCTGAAAAACCACTGAAGTATATTTTTAGTTATTCTAAGAAGAGCTAAGGGTTGAGAGGATGCTTGCATATTATTCACAAGAAAAAGGGTTGCTAGCAATTGGTTGGTTGGTTGTTTATTTGTATGTTTATTTTTTACATTTTTTTTGTTTTTTCTTTTTTTTTTGGTTTGTTGGTTATATGTTCTTTGGCTTGACAACGTAAGCCATTTTTTATTTTCTTTATAAGCATTTACAATGCTTTGGCGGTAGAGTTGAAAAAGAAAAGAAAATATTCTTGCAAAAAAAAAAAAAAAGAAACAAAAAGCAACAACAACAAAAACTTCTACGGCACTAATTGATTATTCTATGCAATTATATCCTGTACTTTAATAACATTTGGTTGTCCTGGCAGCATAAATACGATTAAGAAAGAAATTTCGATTCTTTAACGGAAGTCGATATAGAACGACATGAAAAATGGAAATAAACATTTTAACTATATTATTAACTAACGTCATTGAGAATTTCCTTATTATAAGTTTTCTGATGCATTATACCGGCTTCCTGCGAATAAATATATGTATATATATAAATGTAACAATTCCATAATTACGAATTTAATCAGTACAGAGCTGTAATAACGGTCCACAATGCAAATTTAAAACTACAAAGCTGGATTGTTGCTCATACAGATATTTTGATGAGATAGAAATTACATTTTTAGCATCTAATGGCTTGCCGTATAGCCAAGGGTATAGCGACTCCCAACTTAATGGCAGTCGGTTCGAATTTCATTACTGTAAACCATACTTCCTAAGCAGTTATATATATTACGATCCGAACCATGTTCAATGACGTCCAGCATATTAAATTCCATTAAAATATCACAAAAATTGCTGGTTGTAGGCTCGCCTTTCCTTCTCCTTTTGAAGATACCTGTGTATTTTTAATCTGATCAGCTGACCGTCTGTCCATCTGTCCGAGTTCTTTCTATTGTCAAAGAACTCACAATCATAGATATTGCGATCGAAAAGTCAAATTTGTTGGTTACATTTTTATGTGTTAGTGATACACCCGGTATAGCTGGAGGCGCGATCTGTCGACAAAATCAGATTTTTTCGTTTATACAACACTGTAAAATTTCTGAAATATTGTCTTTCATAATCCGCAAGCCGTGCTAGTGAATTATCTAAAATTTCGTAGAAACATTTATCAAAGCGGTTCAATGTAGTCCGCTTTGAAAATGGTACGAACGCATCCACAAAAATTCTCTAAGATTTCATATGTCTACTAATAGCAATGGCTAACATATTATTTCATTTGAATTTCATTTATTATTACAAGAGGGATTATAACACAGAATCACATCATTCAATAAGTCTCCGGTCTAGCACCTATATGACAACACTAGTGGCAGACTCATAATTCTTTTGGAGAAACTTTAAATGATGCATATGACAATTTACAGATTACTTAAGCTTTAGTGACACTACGTTTTTAGTCGGCTTTCGCCGGTTACTATGCACTAGACTAATGGCCGATTTGACTACGCAGTACAGTATCCTTTTTATTTTGCCTAAACAGTGCTGAACATCGCCTAAGTCACTATAAGCAGATTGTTGTCAAAAGTTAGCAAGCGCGTTACCTACATCGAACAGATCTTTCTCGTGGACAAATGCTTACACTTTCTGATATCTACAAGGTGTCAGTTATTTTAAATAACTTCAGTTTTCGGTCGGCAAAAACTTATCCACTATTTCTCTCTCGATAGAGTAGAGTCTAAATAGTTCTTCATAAGCCAATGCGTTCCTTGAAAAGCAATACTTTGTTTTTGTCAACACACGAAACGCAGATTTTTTCTGCGTTTTGAAAATTACATAAGCAGTGTCACTAACAGAAGTGTGACTGGTAAAGTAACAGCTGGAATGACATGAAAGGTTTAACGCAATTCATTAGAAGACAGCTAATGTCTACAAAACCATACAGATTCGTTAATAGTATGAGATCGATATGTGATGCTATGAACTTATTGAGTAAGGTATTATACATTTCATTCGGCTGATCGGTAATCATCTTACTCTATGATATCCTTAGTAAGCCCTTCTTGCCAGCAATAGGAGAAATTTACATCTATAAGAATTTGGTCAATTTTATTAGAATTTCAGAGTCATCGGGTAAGACATTCTAATATCGAACTGCCGGTATAATAAAACATCGTTCCTATCAAAGAGGTAGAAATACGTTGTATTAATAAAAGACGAGTTCCATTTGATCCTCGAAACTGTGAATCCTCCATTCTCTTAAATAGATGAGCAGTAGGCATTGATTGATTTTCTGGAGCTAGCTTAGCAACTGAAACTTCAGTTAGTCGAGAAGGTGAAGGAGAATTTTACAAAAGGCATGAACGAAGGAGAAAAGGGGCACACAAAGGTTTCTGTGTTTATTATATATACATATATATATATTTTTTTCTTGAGCTACCATGAGTTTTAAAGTTTCTTTTCTATGTTCATATTAAAGTGGTCCTCTTTGAAGAGATGCTGCAGTAATTTTCATGAGATGCTCGTGGACGATGATAGTGTGTCCAAACCTCTTGATACCATTGAGCGTTGACGTAAGCGCGAGCTGTGTTGCTTTTTTATGCAGACACATCCAAGGCAAGTGAGATTTGTCCACCAATTAAGTTCTTTAACAGGACTACACAACTTTGTCAGAGTTCCCCACGACTCTTACGTTTTTTAATCCTGCTGCCCACCTTTGCAACAATTTCAGAGAGCAAAGATCTTACTCACCGCAACCAATGTCTTCGTTTTCAATTCGCCCTCTCTTTCTTCCTATAACCATGCCCGCAGATATACGGGACATCGTGAGCACATTGAGTTTCAATTTAATTACTAAAGGATAAATGAGAACATTTACTAACAACTTCAGGCATCACAGTATTCGCATAATTATGCAAATAATCTAAAATCATATTAAAAAACAAAAAAAAAAAAGCAAAAAAAAAAAAGGAAAGACATGTAATAAAAAAAAAAACAAAAACAAAAAAAAGTATAGAAAAAGCGCAAGCCATATCCTTCCGTCGAGCATAGTCGAAAAGCAAACGTATGCAAATTAAAATCAACTCTTTTTTAAAACAATGTCGCCGCCACCGAAAACCAAACAAGACATGGAATGAGCCAAAGATGAGACCATAGCAATAAGAAAAATGAAGAAAAAAGACGAAAAAAGCTCTCCCTCGATAAAATCTACTGTATATTTAAAATGTATTTGTTCTGCATAAAAAAAAATAAAAAAAAAAAACCAAAAAGGAATTGTTCTGTGCATAGCGTGAAGGATATGCATACATATAAGTAAAGAGATTAAAAATACGTTTAAAATACAAAATAAACAACAGCTTATTTTGAAACAAAAAAAAAGAAGAAGAAGAAGAAGAAAATAAGAGTAAATTACTTACTTGGCCGCTACATACACGTGTACACGTAAACATAGATATGTTAGTTCGCATTTGCACATACATGTGCAATGTGGAAAACATTATTGAATCTAAGGTTGATAACTAACATTTTAAATATATCTCTGGCCATTTTCATTTTGCTTGGGTGCATGTGTATATATATATATATATATGTGTGTGTAAGTGTAGTTGAAAAAGAAAAGTGTATATTCGAATATTTTTTGATTTCATTTCATTACAAACGCTTTCGAGTTGAAAAGTCAAAGCAAACGTTGAGGCTAAGGCTGAAACGACAGCAACTAAAGATATGAAAATGGCCTTAAATTCTGTATCATACCTGTACCCCATACTCTTTACGTGGCTGCAGCACCTTTACAAACATTCTCGTATTCATAACAACATACACATATTTGCCGCCACTAGGGTAAGGTGTGGACTTATTTTTGGTTTTATTTTTTTTCTTTTTTCTTTCCTTTTGCGGATGATTTTCGTTCTTCACCTTACGCTGCTATTTGGCGTCGTCGTACACTTTTATACCAGGCACAATGACTCATTGACGCCAAGTCTGCCAAGTACAGTCAGCATTTTTTGTTATTATAGTCTTTGGTTTCTTAAAATCTGTGTAAAATTTGTATGCTTGTGTTGTATGTTGCTTTTAAATGTTCGAGAAATTTTTGTTTGTTTTGGTCTTTGCTATCAATTTAGAGATAAATGATATTTGTAAAAATTACAACCGTAGTTTCAGAGTTCATAGCCATTAAAAGAGCTTAACGAAATCCATTGTAAATTCACTTGACTGTATTGAGGCCGTAAAGGATTAGTTGGAACTTAACTAAAATCAGTTTTAGAAGCATGAACGATCTTTAAATTATATATAAGCTAAATAACTATCATGTACGGAGATATGAAACGGTAACGAACCAATTAGTTCTTTTTCAATGTCAACTTGATTTGAAAGTTGTATCACAACTCAAACCTAATCATGTTGTAAAGAAAATACACTCATAGTTAAACTAGCTCCACTTATCCACGTATCTCATGTCAACCTAAATCTGAATTGCATTGCAGTAATCTTAGCAACGACAATAGCATCTATACATACAACTATTAGTTCAATACTTAGCTTATGTTATTGTGCACAACACCATACACTTAAATTGGTATATATATCCTACACTACTTGTGGTACAGTGTATAATTAAGTTATTGCGGTTGTTTGTAACACGCAGAAGGGCTTAAGATAGACCCACCTTTTATTATACCAATCTATTCAGAATCATAATCTGAATTATACTAAGCCTATCTGTTCGTTTGTCCGTCTCATGTCTGGTCGGGTCGCAAATTTTTGAGATATTTTAATGAAATTTGGTGCATTGACGTCTTTTGACCCAAAGCCCAAAGGACGCTATTTGAAATGGTTCGGATCGGTCCACTTTTTCGTCCGCTCCACATATAACGTCCTATTCAGAAAAATCGTTATACGAAAAATATTTGGAATTTTCAAAGTTTCTCGGCAAAAATGGCTAAATAGTAGTATTTCGGCATTCTAAGTTGGTAAAAAGTTTTTAATTGGCTGACGCAATTTTTGTATCTCCTCTCATATAACGGAAAACTGAAATTCATACGACAAGAAGATATAATTTTCAACGCTTCATGATCCAAATTATATCATAATAGTAATTATACATAAAAAAATCGGGTAACCAAATTTGGACCATTTCGGCCTATATTTTGGATCCTATCCTAATAAGGACTTTCACGAAAATTGACCCATAATGTTTTAGTAATTTCATACAAAAATGAATTCTACAAAATTTGGACCATCTACGTCTATTTTTGAATCCTGCCCTGTGTAAACATTAAACTTGCACTACATTAGGTTGTATTTGCGTGGGCGCGCTTCCCCATAATTATGCCTTTATGTAGAAGCAAGATATAATTTTTGTATTGTATGATAGAAATAGGAATTGTGTTTGACAATGTGCTGTAGGGTATTTGTAATGGTCGGCCTTGCCAAACTATAATGTTCTAGCCTGCTTTTGAAAGTTGTGTTCAAACTGATTACTACTATTATTAGTATTATAATTTTTTTTGGACTTATGGAGTAAATTCTTAGACTAGACTTAGAAAAAGGCCATTGAGCACTAGCAACGCAGGCCATGGATTCTATTTTAGAAAAGAACATTTGATATTAAGCCTAATTGTTTTAATATATTGCACTGATATTGCGTTCTGTAGCTGATTTCAGGATATTCGTAGGATTAGTTGCCCCGAATGCAATACTTTTAGTAGAGGAAACGTTAAGAAAGTCACAAAGAATGCGCTTTGTAGTGATAATTTGCCCGCTATTGAAGATTGGGGAAGAAAACTCTCTTAAGATCCATTGGTGAGTTGCAATTGTATGGCCGAAGCGAATTCTTAATAATTTGTTTTCCCAATATTTGTTGGAATAATTCAGGAGTACGGGGAGTGCTAATGATAGTATTGCAGATTTCCTTCCATAATTTTCTCTTTCACTTTCCTTTGAAAGTCCGATTTTTCCATGACATCATCGATAGTTAGAGGCGTTGAAGCAGCGTACTTCGCCGATCGAACAGCTTGCTCATTTCCCAATAAACCGATATGACTTAGTACCTAAAGTATTGTAATTTCATCACCGCACGTTGCAATGATATTCCCCAACTGATCTCAAAGTCGGAAGATTCCGAATAGCTTTTAATACAGACAAACTACCAGTACCTACCTATAACAGTTTCGAGTTTATCTTTATGAGAAAGATACGTAGCGTGAAGAACAGGTCTTGCTCGGATTGTGAAAGTTGAAACACTTTTTTGAAATAAGTGATTAAGAAGAACCTGCCTTGGAGCATTTACCAAGGCACAAGCAGGTGGCAGACCGAAGGATTAAGAGCCATATATATATAAAAGATTCCAATCGTTACTCTCCGGTTTTTAGTTTTCTTCAGCAATTCGACTTCTGAAGGCTAAATTTGGAGTGTCTTCTTTAAAGTTGGAAAGTATTCGTTTTAAATTCTTCTTGCGCAAGAAAAAGTGACCTGAACTGAACCAATTTGAATAGCTTCCATCTTTGGCCCAACAACAACGTTTCGGTAGACCAAGTTACACTAAAAATTTGGGCCTGTAGATTGAACACAAGACGGGCAGCCAAGTTTACGTCCCTTCAGAAATTCATTCAGAATCGCTCGGTATAACAAGAAATGCATTCATCTCAAGTCCCTCTGGATATTGCTTGTATCCGTATAAACTTAATATACCCTTGTAGGACAAGGGATGTAGAATATAAAAAGTTATATCATGAAATGCTTATCAACTAACTCATGAAAAGTTATATCGTGAATGCTTAAGTTTCATGAAAGCCTTCTTATGAAGTGGATGTTGTAAAAACAATAACTACGCGGTCCACATAGGTAAAATTATGTTTTTATCATAAAATATTAGAAGTTAGACCTTTTTGCGATATGAAGCCTTACCTTGTGAAAGCAACGATTATGTGAAAAGCCATTCAATCGAATTTTTCACGTCACATTTGTATACGAATCCACTATTAGTCTACAGTCATTGTTATGAAATTTTAAAAATTCGAAAATTTTTTCGTATAACAATTTCTTCAAAATAAGGCGTTATATGTCAGCACAATTTAGGCTTGAGTCCCATATCCGTCTGTTGCATAAAAAATCGTCAAAATATTTCCAAGATAGTGACCCGTCGAAAAGAAATACGCATGGACAGACATTAGACTGACAGAGAAACAAGTTTCGATATCGATCGTCATAATAAAAGATGAATCTGTCCCGCCTTTTTGGGTATTGCACACATCCGCACAAATATGGTACACCCTGTAGTACAACGCGTATAGCATATAAGAATTATGTTTGTCGTTTTTAAATCTAATTTATTTTTTATTTTTTTTTTTTTTATAAAAGGAAGTCCAAGACATAGGCAAAAAGATGTTGAAATAAATTTCTGTACTTTTTATCTTTTCCGTTTTTAGTCTTTTCGCATTACTATTGTCGTGAAAGCTTTCCTATCTCTACCTATGCAATAATTTCTATTTTTATTCTATGTTGCTCTTCTCCTTATTATCACTCGTTAGTTGGTTAATTTTTATGTAAATGATCAAATAATTATTTTAACTCTTAGTAACAAAACAAATAATTGCTTGAGAAAAACAAGTCGGGGATTGTCGTCCTTTCAATACCCTACAAATCTACATTTATTTACACGTTAAAAAAAATCATATCTTTTTTCCAATGTAAAGCTTTGCATTTGACGGAGGTCCTTTATATGACGAGGTTCCTAGCATGAACCGATATGATCCACATATAGCCAAACATATTTTTTCACGCAGATATGTCATGAGATACTAAAAATTTGCCCTCGCTGTCATAAAAAGGTTAAATTTTCAGTAAATTCTCTTTAAGGGATGAGGTAGAACATAAAGAAAATAGGTGTGATTCTCGGGCCAAAAGAAGCCAACCCATCATCAATTTGGTTAACACATTTCAAAAATTTGCGATTTTTAGGCTAAGCATAAAAATACATAGACAGATACCAGAGAGATTGACAGACCGTCAGGCTTAAATTGATTTAAGAAATGATTCTAAATTGATCGATATAAACTATATAGATTTATCTTAGGTTCTTGTGAATGTTGCACCTAATGTGCCTTGTACTATTAGTGATGTCGGTTGATGCAGACTCGCTAGCGGATGACTATTATAATGGAAATAAGGGAAAATTTGAAACCCACCATCAACAGATAAATATGTTGATGATCAGTTTTTTTCAAAAATGAAAATTGAGGCCGTGATTGTTATAAAAAACAATTTTCACACTTTACCGATTCAAAAAGTCTATTATTATTAAACAAAATGAACCCATTACCATCCTATTCATAGGTTCATATTTTTATTAAATTTTTATTACGACTGAGGTATCGTTATTTTTTTTTTTTAATATTTATAGGCTAAACTAGAATTATATTAATTAAAATAAAGAGAACACAAGCGCGCGCTTTCAACCCTTTTAATAAATTTTCTCAATCTTTATTTTTTCTTAATTTGTTCTCTTTTATTTTCAGGGCAACGGATAAAGGATATTTGGCCTGCACTGCTTTAACTACTTTAGAGAGACAGAGACGCCTATGAAGGAATGGTAGAATTAAACTGTAAATTGGAATAAGAAATATTTAAAAAAAAAGGATACAATGTTTGCTACAAAGACTTTCAAACTGTATTTCATTAATGTTTATTT